>NC_141779.1:11345404-11497142 GCF_054643075.1 Acanthaster planci | reverse complement strand
TATGAAAGGATAGAGGAACATGTTGCCTTTCAGATGACACCAAGATTGCTAGATCAAGTTAATTGTACGACCTTTTATGCTCAAATATAGGAAGCTTTGGCCGCGAGGGATAAGGACCGGTATAGGGCAGACGTAGCCATAATTCCGCAAAAACTGGATGCAGTGGGAAACGAACTCGCACTTCCTTTGGCAGCTATTTCCCTAACTAATGCAAATATGGATATGAAACTTATATGAATGGATAGAGGAACATATGGCCTCTTAGATGACACCAAGATTGCTAGATTTAGATAATTTTACGACCTTTTATGCTCGAAAAGATGAAGCATTACATGCGAGGGATAAGGACGGGTAGTGTGCAGACGAAGCCATAATTCCGCAAAAACAAGAGGCAGTAGGAAACGAACTCGCACTTCCTTTGGCAGCTATTTCCCTAACTACTGCAAATATTGATGTGAAACTTATATGAGTGAGTAGAGGAACATGTTGCCTTTTAGATGACACCAAGATTGCTAGATTTAGATAATTTTAAGATCTTTTATGCTCAAATATATGAAGCATTGGCTGCGAGGGATAAGGACCGATATAGGGCAGACGAAGCCATAATTCTGCAAAAACAAAGCGCAGTTGGAAACGAACTCGCACTTCCTTTTGCAGATATTTCCATGACTACTGCAAATATTGATGTGAAACTTATATGAGTGGATAGAGGAACATGTTGCCTTTCAGATTACACCTGAATTGCTAGATTTATATAATTTTACGACCTTTTATGCTCAAATATATAAAGCTTTGGCTGCGAGGGTTAAGGACCGGTATAGGGCAGACGTAGCCATAATTCAATAAAAACTGGATGCAGTGGGAAACGTACTAGCACTTCATTTCGCAGCTATTTCCCTAACTAATTCAAATATGGATATGAAAATTATATATGAATGGATAGAGGAACAAATGGCCTCTAAGATGACACCAAGATTGCTTCATTTAGATAATTTTAAGACATTTTATGCTCGAAAAGATGAAGCGTTGTATGCGAGGGATCAGGACAGGTAGTCAGCAGACGAAGCCGTAATTTCGCAAAAACGGAGCCATTTGGAAACGAACTCGCAGTTCCTTTTGCAGCTATTTCCATGACTACTGCAAATATGGATGTGAAACTTATATGAATGGATAGAGGAACATGTTCCCTTTCAGATGACTCCAAGATTGCTAGATCAAGTTAATTGTACGACCTTTTATGCTCAAATATATAAAGTATTGGCTGCGAGGGATAAGGACCGGTATAGGGCAGACGTAGCCATAATTCAATAAAAACTGGATGCAGTGGGAAACGAACTCGCACTTCCTTTTGCAGCTATTTCCCTAACTACTGCAAATATTGATGTGAAACTTATATGGGTGGATAGAGGAACATGTTGCCTTTTAGATGACACGAAGATTGCTAGATCTAGATAATTTTAAGACCTTTTATGCTCAAATAAATGAAACTTTGGCTGCGAGGGATAAGGACCGGTATAGGGCAGACGAAGCCATAATTCCGCAAAAACAAGAGGCAGTTGGAAACGAACTCGCACTTCCTTTTGCAGCTATTTCCCTAACTACTGCAAATATTGATGTGAAACTTATATGGGTGGATAGAGGAACATGTTGCCTTTCAGATGACACCAAGATTGCTAGATTTAGATAATTTTAAGATCTTTTATGCTCAAATATATGAAGCTTTGGCTGCGAGGGATAAGGACCGGTATAGGGCAGACGTAGCCATAATTCAGCAAAAACTGGATGCAGTGGGAAACGAACTCGCACTTCCTTTGGCAGCTGTTTTCCTAACTACGGCAAATATTGATGTGAAACCTATATGAGTGGATAGCAGAACATGTTGCCTTTCAGATGACACCAAGATTGCTAGATTTAGATAATTGTAAGATCTTTTATGCTCAAATATATGAAGCTTTGGCTGCGAGGGATAAGGACCGGTATTGGGCAGACGAAGCCATAATTGCACAAAAACAAGAGGCAGTTGGAAACGAACTCGCACTTCCTTTTGCAGCTATTTCCCTAACTACTGCAAATATAGATGTGAAACTTATATGAATGGATAGAGGAACATGTTGCCTTTCAGATGACACCACGATTGCCAGATTTAGATAATTTTACGACCTTTTATGCTCAAATATATGAAGCTTTGGCTGCGAGGGATCAGGACGGGTATAGGGCAGACGTAGACATAATTCAGCAAAAACTGGATGCAGTGGGAAACGAACTCGCACTTCCTTTGGCAGCTATTTTAATAACTACTGCAAATATTGATGTGAAACCTATATGAGTGGATGGAAGAACTGGTTGCCTTTCAGATAACACAAAGATTGCTAGATTTAGATAATTTTAAGACCTTTTGTGCTCAAATATATGAAGCTTTGGCTGCGAGGGATAAGGACAAGTATAGGGCAGACGAAGCCATAATTCCACAAAAACAACGCCCAGTTGGAAACGAACTCGCACTTCCTTTTGCAGCTATTTCCATGACTACTGCAAATATTGATGTGAAACTTATATGAGTGGATAGAGGAACATGTTGCCTTTCAGATTACACCTGAATTGCTAGATTTATATAATTTTAAGACTTTTTATGCTCAAATATATAAAGTATTGGCTGCGAGGGATAAGGACCGGTATAGGGCAGACGTAGCCATAATTCAGCAAAAACTGGATGCAGTGGGAAACGAACTCGCACTTCCTTTGGCAGCTATTTTAATAACTACTGCAAATATTGATGTGAAACCTATATGAGTGGATAGAGGAACATGTTGCCTTTCAGATGACAACAAGATTGCTAGATTTAGATAATTTTAAGATCTTTTATGCTCAAATATATGCAGCTTTGGCTGCGAGGGATAAGGACCGGTATAGGGCAGACGTAGCCATAATTCAGCAAAAACTGGATGCAGTTGGAAACGGACTAGCACTTCATTTCGCAGCTATTTCCCTAACTAATACAAATATGGATATCAAACTTATATGATTGGATAGAGGAACAAATGGCCTCTTAGATGACAGCAAGATTGCCTCATTTAGATAATTTTAAGACATTTTATGCTCGAAAAGATGAAGCGTTGTATGCAAGGGATAAGGACAGGTAGTCAGCAGACGAAGCCATAATTTCGCAAAAACGGAGCCATTTGGAAACGAACTCGCACTTCCTTTTGCAGCTATTTCCCTAACTACTGCAAATATTGATGTGAAACTTATATGAGTGGATAGAGGAACATGTTGCCTTTCAGATTACACCTGAATTGCTAGATTTATATAATTTTACGACCTTTTATGCTCAAATATATAAAGCTTTGGCTGCGAGGGTTAAGGACCGGTATAGGGCAGACGTAGCCATAATTCAATAAAAACTGGATGCAGTGGGAAACGTACTAGCACTTCATTTCGCAGCTATTTCCCTAACTAATTCAAATATGGATATGAAAATTATATATGAATGGATAGAGGAACAAATGGCCTCTTAGATGACACCAAGATTGCTTCATTTAGATAATTTTAAGACATTTTATGCTCGAAAAGATGAAGCGTTGTATGCGAGGGATCAGGACAGGTAGTCAGCAGACGAAGCCGTAATTTCGCAAAAACGGAGCCATTTGGAAACGAACTCGCAGTTCCTTTTGCAGCTATTTCCATGACTACTGCAAATATGGATGTGAAACTTATATGAATGGATAGAGGAACATGTTCCCTTTCAGATGACTCCAAGATTGCTAGATCAAGTTAATTGTACGACCTTTTATGCTCAAATATATAAAGTATTGGCTGCGAGGGATAAGGACCGGTATAGGGCAGACGTAGCAATAATTCAATAAAAACTGGAAGCAGTGGGAAACAAACTCGCACTTCCTTTTGCAGCTATTTCCATGACTACTGCAAATATTGATGTGAAACTTATATGAGTGGATAGAGGAACATGTTGCCTTTCAGATTACACCTGAATTGCTAGATTTATAAAATGTTAAGACCTTTTATGCTCAAATATATAAAGTCTTGGCTGCGAAGGATAAGGACCGGTATAGGGCAGACGTAGCCATAATTCAATAAAAACTGGATGCAGTGGGAAACGAACTCACACTTCCTTTTGCAGCTATTTCCCTAACTACTGCAAATATTGATGTGAAACTTATATGGGTGGATAGAAGAACATGTTGCCTTTCAGATGAC
Organism: Acanthaster planci; assembly: GCF_054643075.1. Taxonomy (NCBI): domain Eukaryota; kingdom Metazoa; phylum Echinodermata; class Asteroidea; order Valvatida; family Acanthasteridae; genus Acanthaster; species Acanthaster planci. The sequence goes on along the minus strand of NC_141779.1, from coordinate 11,492,927 downwards.
ACGAAGATTGCTAGATTTAGATAATTTTAAGACCTTTTATGCTCAAATAAATGAAGCTTTGGCTGCGAGGGATAAGGACCGGTATAGGGCAGACGAAGCCATGATTCCGCAAAAACAAGAGGCAGTTGGAAACGAACTCGCACTTCCTTTGGCAGCTATTTCCCTAACTACTGCAAATATTGATATGAAACCTATATGAGTGGATAGGGGAACATGTTGCCTTTCAGATGACACCAAGATTGCTAGATTTAGATAATTTTAAGATCTTTTATGCTCAAATATATGAAGCATTGGCTGCGAGGGATAAGGACCGGTATTGGGCAGACGAAGCCATAATTCCGCAAAAACAAGAGGCAGTTGGAAACGAACTCCCACTTCCTTTTGCAGCTATTTCCCTAACTACTGCAAATATAGATGTGAAACTTATATGAAAGGATAGAGGAACATGTTGCCTTTCAGATGACACCAAGATTGCTAGATCAAGTTAATTGTACGACCTTTTATGCTCAAATATAGGAAGCTTTGGCCGCGAGGGATAAGGACCGGTATAGGGCAGACGTAGCCATAATTCCGCAAAAACTGGATGCAGTGGGAAACGAACTCGCACTTCCTTTGGCAGCTATTTCCCTAACTAATGCAAATATGGATATGAAACTTATATGAATGGATAGAGGAACATATGGCCTCTTAGATGACACCAAGATTGCTAGATTTAGATAATGTTACGACCTTTTATGCTCGAAAAGATGAAGCATTACATGCGAGGGATAAGGACGGGTAGTGTGCAGACGAAGCCATAATTCCGCAAAAACAAGAGGCAGTAGGAAACGAACTCGCACTTCCTTTGGCAGCTATTTCCCTAACTACTGCAAATATTGATGTGAAACTTATATGAGTGAGTAGAGGAACATGTTGCCTTTTAGATGACACCAAGATTGCTAGATTTAGATAATTTTAAGATCTTTTATGCTCAAATAAATGAAGCTTCGGCTGCGAGGGATAAGGACCGATAGTGGGCAGACGAAGCCATAATTCCACAAAAACAAGAGGCAGTTGGAAACGAACTCGCACTTCCTTTTGCAGCTATTTCCCTAACTACTGCAAATATAGATGTGAAACTTATATGAATGGATAGAGGAACATGTTGCCTTTCAGATGACACCACGATTGCCAGATTTAGATAATTTTACGACCTTTTATGCTCAAATATATGAAGCTTTGGCTGCGAGGGATCAGGACGGGTATAGGGCAGACGTAGACATAATTCAGCAAAAACTGGATGCAGTGGGAAACGAACTCGCACTTCCTTTGGCAGCTATTTTAATAACTACTGCAAATATTGATGTGAAACCTATATGAGTGGATGGAAGAACTGGTTGCCTTTGAGATGACACCAAGATTGCTAGATTTAGATAATTTTAAGACCTTTTATGCTCAAATATATGAAGCTTTGGCTGCGAGGGATAAGGACCGGTATAGGGCAGACGAAGCCATAATTCCACAAAAACAACGCGCAGTTGGAAACGAACTCGCACTTCCTTTTGCAGCTATTTCCATGACTACTGCAAATATTGATGTGAAACTTATATGAGTGGATAGAGGAACATGTTGCCTTTCAGATTACACCTGAATTGCTAGATTTATATAATTTTAAGACTTTTTATGCTCAAATATATAAAGTATTGGCTGCGAGGGATAAGGACCGGTATAGGGCAGACGTAGCCATAATTCAGCAAAAACTGGATGCAGTGGGAAACGAACTCGCACTTCCTTTGGCAGCTATTTCCCTAACTACTGCAAATATTGATGTGAAACTTATATGGGTGGATAGAAGAACATGTTGCCTTTCAGATGACACGAAGATTGCTAGATTTAGATAATTTTAAGACCTTTTATGCTCGAAAAGATGAAGCATTATATGCGAGGGATAAGGACGGGTAGTGTGCAGACGAAGCCATAATTTTGCAAAAACAAGAGGCAGTTGGAAACGAACTCGCACTTCCTTTGGCAGCTATTTCCCTAACTACTGCAAATATTGATGTGAAACCTATATGAGTGAGTAGAGGAACATGTTGCCTTTTAGATGACACCAGAATTGCTAGATTTAGATAAATTTAAGATCTTTTATGCTCAAATATATGAAGCATTGGCTGCGAGGGATAAGGACCGGTATAGGGCAGACGAAGCCATAATTCCAAAAAAACAAGAGGCAGTTGGAAACGAACTCGCACTTCCTTTTGCAGCTATTTCCCTAACTACTGAAAATATTGATGTGAAACTTATATGGGTGGATAGAGGAACATGTTGCCTTTCAGATGACACGAAGATTGCTAGATCTAGATAATTTTAAGACCTTTTATGCTCAAATATTTGAAGCATTGGCAGCGAGGGATAAGAACCAGTATAGGGCAGACGTAGCCATAATTCAGCAAAAACTGGATGCAGTGGGAAACGAACTCGCACTTCCTTTGGAAGCTATTTCCATGACTAATGCAAATATGGATATAAAACTTATATGAATGGATAGAGGAACAAATGGCCTCTTAGATGACACCAAGATTGCTAGATCTAGATAATTTTAAGACCTTTTATGCTCAAATAGATGAAGCGTTGTATGCAAGGGATAAGGACGGGTAGTGTGCAGACGAAGCCATAATTCCGCAAAAACAAGAGGCAGTAGGAAACGAACTCGCACTTCCTTTGGCAGCTATTTCCCTAACTACTGCAAATATTGATGTGAAACCTATATGAGTGAGTAGAGGAACATGTTGCCTTTTAGATGACACCAGAATTGCTAGATTTAGATAAATTTAAGATCTTTTATGCTCAAATATATGAAGCATTGGCTGCGAGGGATAAGGACCGGTATAGGGCAGACGAAGCCATGATTCCACAAAAACAAAGCGCAGTTGGAAACGAACTCGCACTTCCTTTTGCAGATATTTCCATGACTACTGCAAATATTGATGTGAAACTTATATGAGTGGATAGAGGAACATGTTGCCTTTCAGATTACACCTGAATTGCTAGATTTATATAATTTTACGACCTTTTATGCTCAAATATATAAAGCTTTGGCTGCGAGGGTTAAGGACCGGTATAGGGCAGACGTAGCCATAATTCCGCAAAAACAACGCGCAGTGGGAAACGAACTCGCACTTCCTTTTGCAGCTATTTCCATGACTACTGCAAATATGGATGTGAAACTTATATGAATGGATAGAGGAACAAATGGCCTCTTAGATGACACCAAGATTGCTACATTTAGATAATTTTAAGACCTTTTATGCTCAAATAGATGAAGCGTTGTATGCGAGGGATAAGGACAGGTAGTGCGCAGACGAAGCCATAATTCTGCAAAAACAACGCGCAGTTGGAAACGAACTCGCACTTCCTTTTGCAGCTAATTCCATGACTACTGCAAATATGGATGTGAAACTTATATGAATGGATAGAGGAACATGTTGCCTTTCAGATGACTCCAAGATTGCTAGATCAAGTTAATTGTACGACCTTTTATGCTCAAATATATAAAGTATTGGCTGCGAGGGATAAGGACCGGTATAGGGCAGACGTAGCCATAATTCAATAAAAACTGGATGCAGTTGGAAACGAACTTGCACTTCCTTTTGCAGCTATTTCCCTAACTACTGCTAATATGGATATGAAACTTATATGAATGGATATAGGAACATGTTGCCTTTCAGATGACACCAATATTGCAAGATGTAGATAATTGTACGACCTTTTATGCTCAAATATATGAAGCATTGGCTGCGAGGGATAAGGACCGGGAATGCGCAGACGAAGCCATAATTTCGCAAAAACAAGAGGCAGTTGGAAACGAACTCGCACTTCCTTTTGCAGCTATTTCACAAACTACTGCAAATAAGGATATGAAACTTATATGAATGGATAGAGGAACATGTTGCCTTTCAGATGACACCAGGATTGCTAGATCAATTTAATTTTACGACCTTTTATGCTCAAATATATGAAGCTTTGGCTGCGAGGGATAAGGACCGGTATAGGGCAGACGTGGCCATAATTCAATAAAAACTGGATGCAGTGGGAAACGAACTCGCACTTCCTTTGGAAGCTATTTCCATGACTAATGCAAATATGGATATGAAACTTATATGAATGGATAGAGGAACAAATGGCCTCTTAGATGACACCAAGATTGCTACATTTAGATAATTTTAAGACCTTTTATGCTCAAATATATGAAGCATTGGCTGCGAGGGATAAGGACCGGGAATGTGCAGACGAAGCCATAATTTTTCAAAAACAAGAGGCAGTTGGAAACGAACTCGCACTTCCTTTTGCAGCTATTTCACAAACTACTGCAAATAAGGATATGAAACTTATATGAATGGATAGAGGAACATGTTGCCTTTCAGATGACACCAGGATTGCTAGATCAATTTAATTTTACGACCTTTTATGCTCAAATATATGAAGCTTTGGCTGCGAGGGATAAGGACCGGTATAGGGCAGACGTGGCCATAATTCAATAAAAACTGGATGCAGTGGGAAACGAACTCGCACTTCCTTTGGAAGCTATTTCCATGACTAATGCAAATATGGATATGAAACTTATATGAATGGATAGAGGAACAAATGGCCTCTTAGATGACACCAAGATTGCTAGATCTAGATAATTTTAAGACCTTTTATGCTCGAATAGATGAAGCATTGTATGCGAGGGATAAGGACAGGTAGTGCGCAGACGAAGCCATAATTCCGCAAAAATAAGAGGCAGTTGGAAACGGTCTCGCACTTCCTTTGGCAGTTATTTCCAGAACTACTGCAAATATGGATATGAAACTTATATGAATGGATAGAGGAAAATGTTGCCTTACAGATGACACCAGGATTGCTAGATCTAGATAATTTTACGACCTTTTATGCTCAAATATATGAAGCATTGGCTGCGAGGGATAAGGACCGGGAATGCGCAGACGAAGCCATGATTTCGCAAAAACAAGAGGCAGTTGGAAACGAACTCGCACTTCCTTTTGCAGCTATTTCACAAACTACTGCAAATAAGGATATGAAACTTATATGAATGGATAGAGGAACATGTTGCCTTTCAGATGACACCAGGATTGCTAGATCAATTTAATTTTACGACCTTTTATGCTCAAATATATGAAGCTTTGGCTGCGAGGGATAAGGACCGGTATAGGGCAGACGTGGCCATAATTCAATAAAAACTGGATGCAGTGGGAAACGAACTCGCACTTCCTTTGGAAGCTATTTCCATGACTAATGCAAATATGGATATGAAACTTATATGAATGGATAGAGGAACAAATGGCCTCTTAGATGACACCAAGATTGCTAGATCTAGATAATTTTAAGACCTTTTATGCTCAAATAGATGAAGCGTTGTATGCAAGGGATAAGGACAGGTAGTGCGCAGACGAAGCCATAATTCTGCAAAAACAACGCGCAGTTGGAAACGAACTCGCACTTCCTTTTGCAGCTAATTCCATGACTACTGCAAATATGGATGTGAAACTTATATGAATGGATAGAGGAACATGTTGCCTTTCAGATGACTCCAAGATTGCTAGATCAAGTTAATTGTACGACCTTTTATGCTCAAATATATAAAGTATTGGCTGCGAGGGATAAGGACCGGTATAGGGCAGACGTAGCCATAATTCAATAAAAACTGGAAGCAGTGGGAAACGAACTCGCACTTCCTTTGGCAGCTATTTCCCTAACTACTGTAAAAATGGATATGAAACTTATATGAATGGATAGAGGAATAAATGGCCTCTTAGATGACAACAAGATTGCTACATTTAGATAATTTTAAGACCTTTTATGCTCGAATAGATGAAGCGTTGTATGCGAGGGATAAGGACAGGTAGTGCGCAGACGAAGCCATAATTCCGCAAAAAATAAGAGGCAGTTTGAAACGGTCTTCCACTTCCTTTGGCAGTAATTTCCCGAACTACTGCAAATATGGATATGAAACTTATATGAATGGATAGAGGAACATGTTGCCTTTCAGATGACACCAAGAGTGCAAGATGTAGATAATTTTACGACCTTTTATGCTCAAATATATGAAGCATTGGCTGCGAGGGATAAGGACCGGGAATGTGCAGACGAAGCCATAATTTTTCAAAAACAAGAGGCAGTTGGAAACGAACTCGCACTTCCTTTTGCAGCTATTTCACAAACTACTGCAAATAAGGATATGAAACTTATATGAATGGATAGAGGAACATGTTGCCTTTCAGATGACACCAGGATTGCTAGATCAATTTAATTTTACGACCTTTTATGCTCAAATATATGAAGCTTTGGCTGCGAGGGATAAGGACCGGTATAGGGCAGACGTGGCCATAATTCAATAAAAACTGGATGCAGTGGGAAACGAACTCGCACTTCCTTTTGTAGCTATTTCCCTAACTAATGCAAATATGGATATGAAACTTATATGAATGGATAGAGGAACATATGGCCTCTTAGATGACACCAAGATTGCTAGATTTAGATAATTTTACGACCTTTTATGCTCGAAAAGATGAAGCATTATATGCGAGGGATAAGGACGGGTAGTGTGCAGACGAAGCCATAATTCCGCAAAAACAAGAGGCAGTAGGAAACGAACTCGCACTTCCTTTGGCAGCTATTTCCCTAACTACTGCAAATATTGATGTGAAACCTATATGAGTGAGTAGAGGAACATGTTGCCTTTTAGATGACACCAGAATTGCTAGATTTAGATAAATTTAAGATCTTTTATGCTCAAATATATAAAGCTTTGGCTGCGAGGGTTAAGGACCGGTATAGGGCAGACGTAGCCATAATTCAATAAAAACTGGATGCAGTTGGAAACCAACTTGCACTTCGTTTTGCAGCTATTTCCCTAACTAATGCAAATATGGATATAAAACTTATATGAGTGGATAGAGGAACATGTTGCCCTTCAGATTACACCTGAATTGCTAGATCTATATAATTTTAAGACATTTTATGCTCGAAAAGATGAAGCGTTGTATGCAAGGGATAAGGACAGGTAGTCAGCAGACGAAGCCATAATTCCACAAAAACAACGCGCAGTTGGAAACGAACTCGCACTTCCTTTTGCAGCTATTTCCCTAACTACTGCAAATATTGATGTGAAACTTACATGAGTGGATAGAGGAACATGTTGCCTTTCGGATGACACCAAGATTGCAACATTTAGATAATTTTAAGACCTTTTATGCTCAAATAGATGAAGCATGGTATGCGAACGATAAGGACAGGTAGTGCGCAGACGAAGCCATAATTCTGCAAAAACAACGCGCAGTTGGAAACGAACTCGCACTTCCTTTTGCAGCTAATTCCATGACTACTGCAAATATGGATGTGAAACTTATATGAATGGATAGAGGAACATGTTGCCTTTCAGATGACTCCAAGATTGCTAGATCAAGTTAATTGTACGACCTTTTATGCTCAAATATATAAAGTATTGGCTGCGAGGGATAAGGACCGGTATAGGGCAGACGTAGCCATAATTCAATAAAAACTGGAAGCAGTGGGAAACGAACTCGCACTTCCTTTGGCAGCTATTTCCCTAACTACTGTAAAAATGGATATGAAACTTATATGAATGGATAGAGGAATAAATGGCCTCTTAGATGACAACAAGATTGCTACATTTAGATAATTTTAAGACCTTTTATGCTCCAATAAATGAACCGTTGTATGCGAGGGATAAGGACAGGTAGTGCGCAGACGAAGCCATAATTCCGCAAAAAATAAGAGGCAGTTTGAAACGGTCTTGCAGTTTGAAACGGTCTTGCACTTCCTTTGGCAGTTATTTCCCGAACTACTGCAAATATGGATATGAAACTTATATGAATGGATAGAGGAACATGTTGCCTTTCAGATGACACCAAGAGTGCAAGATGTAGATTATTTTACGACCTTTTATGCTCAAATATATGAAGCATTGGCTGCGAGGGATAAGGACCGGGAATGCGCAGAAGAAGCCATAATTTCGCAAAAACAAGAGGCAGTTGGAAACGAACTCGCACTTCCTTTTGCAGCTATTTCACAAACTACTGCAAATAAGGATATGAAACTTATATGAATGGATAGAGGAACATGTTGCCTTTCAGATGACACCAGGATTGCTAGATCAATTTAATTTTACGACCTTTTATGCTCAAATATATGAAGCTTTGGCTGCGAGGGATAAGGACCGGTATAGGGCAGACGTGGCCATAATTCAATAAAAACTGGATGCAGTGGGAAACGAACTCGCACTTCCTTTGGAAGCTATTTCCATGACTAATGCAAATATGGATATGAAACTTATATGAATGGATAGAGGAACAAATGGCCTCTTAGATGACACCAAGATTGCTAGATCTATATAATTTTAAGACCTTTTATGCTCAAATAGATGAAGCGTTGTATGCAAGGGATAAGGACAGGTAGTGCGCAGACGAAGCCATAATTCTGCAAAAACAACGCGCAGTTGGAAACGAACTCGCACTTCCTTTTGCAGCTAATTCCATGACTACTGCAAATATGGATGTGAAACTTATATGAATGGATAGAGGAACATGTTGCCTTTCAGATGACACCAAGAGTGCAAGATGTAGATAATTTTACGACCTTTTATGCTCAAATATATAAAGCATTGGCTGCGAGGGATAAGGACCGGGAATGCGCAGACGAAGCCATAATTTCGCAAAAACAAGAGGCAGTTGGAAACGAACTCGCACTTCCTTTGGCAGCTATTTCCCTAACTACTGCAAATATTGATGTGAAACCTATATGAGTGGATAGGGGAACATGTTGCCTTTCAGATGAAACCAAGATTGCTAGATTTAGATAATTTTAAGATCTTTTATGCTCAAATATATGAAGCTTTGGCTGTGAAGTTTGAAACGGTCTTGCACTTCCTTTGGCAGTTATTTCCCGAACTACTGCAAATATGGATATGAAACTTATATGAATGGATAGAGGAACATGTTGCCTTTCAGATGACACCAAGAGTGCAAGATGTAGATTATTTTACGACCTTTTATGCTCAAATATATGATGCATTGGCTGCGAGGGATAAGGACCGGGAATGCGCAGACGAAGCCATAATTTCGCAAAAACAAGAGGCAGTTGGAAACGAACTCGCACTTCCTTTGGCAGCTATTTCCCTAACTACTGCATATATTGATGTGAAACCTATATGAATGGATAGAGGAACATGTTGCCTTTCAGATGACACCAAGATTGCTAGATTTAGATAATACTAACACCTTTTGTGGTCGAAAAGATAAAGCATTATATGCGAGGGATAAGGAAGGGTAGTGTGCAGACGAAGCCATAATTTTGCAAAAACAAGAGGCAGTTGGAAACGAACTCGCACTTCCTTTTGCAGCTATTTCCCAAACTACTGCAAATAAGGATATGAAACTTATATGAATGGATAGAGGAACATGTTGCCTTTCAGATGACACCAGGATTGCTAGATCAATTTAATTTTACGACCTTTTATGCTCAAATATATGAAGCTTTGGCTGCGAGGGATAAGGACCGGTATAGGGCAGACGTGGCCATAATTCAATAAAAACTGGATGCAGTGGGAAACGAACTCGCACTTCCTTTGGAAGCTATTTCCATGACTAATGCAAATATGGATATGAAACTTATATGAATGGATAGAGGAACAAATGGCCTCTTAGATGACACCAAGATTGCTAGATCTAGATAATTTTAAGACCTTTTATGCTCAAATAGATGAAGCGTTGTATGCAAGGGATAAGGACAGGTAGTGCGCAGACGAAGCCATAATTCTGCAAAAACAACGCGCAGTTGGAAACGAACTCGCACTTCCTTTTGCAGCTAATTCCATGACTACTGCAAATATGGATGTGAAACTTATATGAATGGATAGAGGAACATGTTGCCTTTCAGATGACTCCAAGATTGCTAGATCAAGTTAATTGTACGACCTTTTATGCTCAAATATATAAAGTATTGGCTGCGAGGGATAAGGACCGGTATAGGGCAGACGTAGCCATAATTCAATAAAAACTGGAAGCAGTGGGAAACGAACTCGCACTTCCTTTGGCAGCTATTTCCCTAACTACTGTACAAATGGATATGAAACTTATATGAATGGATAGAGGAATAAATGGCCTCTTAGATGACAACAAAATTGCTACAGTTAGATAATTTTAAGACCTTTTATGCTCGAATAGATGAAGCGTTGTATGCGAGGGATAAGGACAGGTAGTGCGCAGACGAAGCCATAATTCTGCAAAAAATAAGAGGCAGTTTGAAACGGTCTTCCACTTCCTTTGGCAGTAATTTCCCGAACTACTGCAAATATGGATATGAAACTTATATGAATGGATAGAGGAACATGTTGCCTTTCAGATGACACCAGGATTGCTAGATCAATTTAATTTTACGACCTTTTATGCTCAAATATATGAAGCTTTGGCTGCGAGGGATAAGGACCGGTATAGGGCAGACGTGGCCATAATTCAATAAAAACTGGATGCAGTGGGAAACGAACTCGCACTTCCTTTGGAAGCTATTTCCCTAGCTAATGCAAATATGGATATGAAACTTATATGAATGGATAGAGGAACAAATGGCCTCTTAGATGACACCACGATTGCTAGATTTAGATAATTTTAAGATCTTTTATGCTCGAAAAGATGAAGCATTATATGCGAGGGATAAGGACGGGTAGTGTGCAGACGAAGCCATAATTCCACAAAAACAAGAGGCAGTTGGAAACAAACTCGCACTTCCTTTGGCAGCTATTTCCCTAACTACTGCAAATATTGATGTGAAACCTGTATGAGTTGATAGAAGAACATGTTGCCTTTCAGATTACACCTGAATTGCTAGATCTATATAATTTTAAGACCTTTTATTCTCAAATATATAAAGCTTTGGCTGCGAGGGATAAGGACCGGTATAGGGCAGACGTAGCCATAATTCAATAAAAACTGGATGCAGTTGGAAACGAACTTGCACTTCCTTTTGCAGCTATTTCCCTAACTACTGTAAAAATGGATATGAAACTTATATGAATGGATAGAGGAATAAATGGCCTCTTAGATGACAACAAGATTGCTACATTTAGATAATTTTAAGACCTTTTATGCTCGAATAGATGAACCGTTGTATGCGAGGGATAAGGACAGGTAGTGCGCAGACGAAGCCATAATTCCGCAAAAAATAAGAGGCAGTTTGAAACGGTCTTGCACTTCCTTTGGCAGTTATTTCCCGAACTACTGCAAATATGGATATGAAACTTATATGAATGGATAGAGGAACATGTTGCCTTTCAGATGACACCAAGAGTGCAAGATGTAGATTATTTTACGACCTTTTATGCTCAAATATATGAAGCATTGGCTGCGAGGGATAAGGACCGGGAATGCGCAGACGAAGCCATAATTTCGCAAAAACAAGAGGCAGTTGGAAACGAACTCGCACTTCCTTTGGCAGCTATTTCCCTAACTACTGCATATATTGATGTGAAACCTATATGAATGGATAGAGGAACATGTTGCCTTTCAGATGACACCAAGATTGCTAGATTTAGATAATACTAACACCTTTTGTGGTCGAAAAGATAAAGCATTATATGCGAGGGATAAGGAAGGGTAGTGTGCAGACGAAGCCATAATTTTGCAAAAACAAGAGGCAGTTGGAAACGAACTCGCACTTCCTTTTGCAGCTATTTCCCAAACTACTGCAAATAAGGATATGAAACTTATATGAATGGATAGAGGAACATGTTGCCTTTCAGATGACACCAGGATTGCTAGATCAATTTAATTTTACGACCTTTTATGCTCAAATATATGAAGCTTTGGCTGCGAGGGATAAGGACCGGTATAGGGCAGACGTGGCCATAATTCAATAAAAACTGGATGCAGTGGGAAACGAACTCGCACTTCCTTTGGAAGCTATTTCCATGACTAATGCAAATATGGATATGAAACTTATATGAATGGATAGAGGAACAAATGGCCTCTTAGATGACACCAAGATTGCTAGATCTAGATAATTTTAAGACCTTTTATGCTCAAATAGATGAAGCGTTGTATGCAAGGGATAAGGACAGGTAGTGCGCAGACGAAGCCATAATTCTGCAAAAACAACGCGCAGTTGGAAACGAACTCGCACTTCCTTTTGCAGCTAATTCCATGACTACTGCAAATATGGATGTGAAACTTATATGAATGGATAGAGGAACATGTTGCCTTTCAGATGACTCCAAGATTGCTAGATCAAGTTAATTGTACGACCTTTTATGCTCAAATATATAAAGTATTGGCTGCGAGGGATAAGGACCGGTATAGGGCAGACGTAGCCATAATTCAATAAAAACTGGAAGCAGTGGGAAACGAACTCGCACTTCCTTTGGCAGCTATTTCCCTAACTACTGTACAAATGGATATGAAACTTATATGAATGGATAGAGGAATAAATGGCCTCTTAGATGACAACAAGATTGCTACATTTAGATAATTTTAAGACCTTTTATGCTCGAATAGATGAAGCGTTGTATGCGAGGGATAAGGACAGGTAGTGCGCAGACGAAGCCATAATTCTGCAAAAAATAAGAGGCAGTTTGAAACGGTCTTCCACTTCCTTTGGCAGTAATTTCCCGAACTACTGCAAATATGGATATGAAACTTATATGAATGGATAGAGGAACATGTTGCCTTTCAGATGACACCAGGATTGCTAGATCAATTTAATTTTACGACCTTTTATGCTCAAATATATGAAGCTTTGGCTGCGAGGGATAAGGACCGGTATAGGGCAGACGTGGCCATAATTCAATAAAAACTGGATGCAGTGGGAAACGAACTTGCACTTCCTTTGGAAGCTATTTCCCTAACTAATGCAAATATGGATATGAAACTTATATGAATGGATAGAGGAACAAATGGCCTCTTAGATGACACCAAGATTGCTAGATCTAGATAATTTTAAGACATTTTATGCTCGAAAAGATGAAGCATTATATGCGAGGGATAAGGACGGGTAGTGTGCAGACGAAGCCATAATTCCGCAAAAACAAGAGGCAGTTGGAAACGAACTCGCACTTCCTTTTGCAGCTATTTCCCTAACTACTGCATATATGGATGTGAAACCTATATGAATGGAAAGAGGAACATGTTTCCTTTCAGATTACACCTGAATTGCTAGATCTATATAATTTTAAGACCTTTTGTTCTCAAATATATAAAGCTTTGGCTGCGAGGGATAAGGACTAATATAGGGCAGACGAAGCCATAATTCCGTAAAAACTGGATGCATTGGAAAACGAACTCGCACTTCCTTTTGCAGCTATTTCCCTAACTACTGCAAATATTGATGTGAAACCTATATGCGTGGATAGAAGAACATGTTGTCTTTCAGATAACACCAAGATTGCTAGATTTAGATAATTTTAAGACCTTTTGTGCTCAAATATATGAAGCTTTGGTTACTAGGGATAAGGACCGATATAGGGAAGACGTAGCCATAATTCAGCAAAAACTGGATGCAGTTGGAAACGAACTCGCACTTCCTTTGGCAGTTATTTGACTAACTACTGCAAATAAGGACATGAAACTTATATAAATGGATAGAGGAACATGTTGCCTTTCAGATGACCCCAAGATTACAAGAGCTAGATAATTTTACGACCTTTTATGCTCAAATAAATGAAGCTTTGGATGCGAGGGATAAGGACCGGTATAGGGCAGACGTAGCCATAATTCAATAAAAACTGGATGCAGTGGGAAACAAACTCGCACTTTCTTTGGAAGCTATTTCCCTAACTAATGCAAATATGGATATGAAACTTATATGAATGGATAGAGGAACAAATGGCCTCTTAGATGACACCAAGGTTGCTAGATTAAGTTAATTGTACGACCTTTTATGCTCAAATATATGAAGCTTTGGCTGCGAAGAATAAGGACCGGTATAGGGCAGACGTAGCCATAATTCAATAAAAACTGGATGCAGTTGGAAACGAACTCGCACTTCCTTTTGCAGCTATTTCCCTAACTACTGCAAATATGGATGTGAAACTTATATGAATGGATAGAGGAACATGTTGCCTTTCAGATGACTCCAAGATTGCTAGATCAAGTTAATTGTACGACCTTTTATGCTCAAATATATAAAGTATTGGCTGCGAGGGATAAGGACCGGTATAGGGCAGACGTAGCCATAATTCAATAAAAACTGGAAGCAGTTGGAAACAAACTCGCAATTCCTTTGGCAGTTATTTCCCTAACTACTGTAAATAAGGATATGAAACTTATATGAATGGATAGAGGAACAAATGGCCTCTTAGATGACACCAAGATTGCTACATTTAGATAATTTTAAGACCTTTTATGCTCGAATAGATGAAGCGTTGTATGCGAGGGATAAGGACAGGTAGGGCGCAGACGAAGCCATAATTCCGCAAAAAATAAGAGGCAGTTGGAAACGGTCTTGCACTTCCTTTGGCAGTTATTTTCCGATATGAAACTTATATGAATGGATAGAGGAACATGTTGCCTTTCAGATGACACCAAGATTGCAAGATCTAGATAATTTTACGACCTTTTATGCTCAAATAAATGAATCTTTGGCTGCGAAGGATAATGACGGGTAGTGTGCAGACGAAGCCATAATTCCGCAAAAACAAGAGGCAGTTGGAAACGAACTCGCACTTCCTTTTGCAACTATTTCCCTAACTAGTGCAAATATAGATGTGAAACTTATATGAATGGATAGAGGAACATGTTGCCTTTCAGATGACACCAAGATTGCTAGATCAAGTTAATTGTACGACCTTTTATGCTCAAATATATGAAGCATTGGCTGCGAGGGATAAGGACCGGTAGTGCGAAGACGAAGCCATAATTCCGCAAAAACAACGCGCAGTTGGAAACGAACTTGCACTTCCTTTGGCAGCTATTTCCCTAACTACTGCAAATATAGATGTGAAACTTATATGAATGGATAGAGGAACATGTTGCCTTTCAGATGACACCAAGATTGCTAGATCAAATTCATTGTACGACCTTTTATGCTCAAATATATGAAGCTTTGGCTGCGAGGGATAAGGACCGATATAGGGCAGACGAAGCCATAATTCTGCAAAAACAAAGCGCAGTTGGAAACGAACTCGCACTTTTTTTGGCAGCTATTTCCCTTAGATGACACCAAGATTGCTAGATTTAGATAATTTTAAGACCTTTGGTGGTCAAATATATGAAGCATTGTAATTCAGCAAAAACTGGATGCAGTGGGAAACGAACTCGCACTTCCTTTGGCAGCTATTTCCCTAACTACTGCAAATATTGATGTGAAACCTATATGAGTGGATAGGGGAACATGTTACCTTTCAGGTGACACCAAGATTGCTAGATCTATATAATTGTAAGACCTTTTATGCTCAAATAGATGAAGCATTCTCCGCGAGGGATCAGAAACGGTAAAGCGCAGACGAAGCCATAATTCCGCAAAAACTGGATACAGTGGGAAACGAACTCGCACGTCCTTTGGCAGCTATTTCCCTAACTACTGCAAATATTGATGTGAAACTTATATGAATGGATAGATGAATATGTTGCCTTTCAGATGACACCGAGATTGCTACATTTATATAATTTGAAGACCCTTTGTGCTTGGATAGATGAAACATTGGCTAAGAGGGATAAGGACCGGTATAGGGCAGACGAAGCCATAATTCCACAAAAACAACGCGCAGTTGGAAACGAACTCGCACTTCCTTTTGCAGCTATTTCCATGACTACTGCAAATATTGATGTGAAACTTATATGAGTGGATAGAGGAACATGTTGCCTTTCAGATTACACCTGAATTGCTAGATTTATATAATTTTAAGACCTTTTATTCTCAAATATATAAAGTATTGGCTGCGAGGGATAAGGACCGGTATAGGGCAGACAAGCCATAATTCCGCAAAAACAAGAGGCAGTTGGAAACGAACTCGCACTTCCTTTTGCAGCTATTTCCCTAACTACTGCAAATATTGATGTGAAACTTATGAGTGGATAGAAGAACATGTTGCCTTTCAGATGACATCAAGATTGCTAGATTTAGATAATTGTAAGACCTTTTTTGCTCAAATATATGAAGCTTTGGCTGCTAGGGATAAGGACCGATATAGGGCAGACGTAGCCATAATTCAGCAAAAACTGGATGCAGTTGGAAACGGTCTCGCACTTCCTTTGGCAGTTATTTCCCTAACTACTGTAAATAAGGATATGAAACTTATATGAATGGATAGAAGAACATGTTGCCTCTCAGATGACACCAAGATTGCAAGAGCTAGATAATTTTACGACCTTTTATGCTCAAATAAATGAAGCTTTGGCTGCGAGGGATAAGGACCGGTATAGGGCAGACGTAGCCATAATTCAATAAAAAGTGGATGCAGTAGGAAACGAACTCGCACTTCCTTTGGAAGCTATTTCCCTAACTAATGCGAATATGGATATGAAACTTATATGAATGGATAGAGGAACAAATGGCCTCTTAGATGACACCAAGATTGCTAGATCAAGTTAATTGTACGACCTTTTATGCTCAAATATATGAAGCTTTGGCTGCGAGGGATAAGGACCGGTATAGGGCAGACGTAGCCATAATTCAATAAAAACTGGATGCAGTGGGAAACGAACTCGCACTTCCTTTTGCAGCTATTTCCCTAACTACTGTAAATATGGATATGAAACTTATATGAATGGATAGAGGAACATGTTGCCTCTCAGATGACACCAAGATTGCAAGAGCTAGATAATTTTAGGACCTTTTATGCTCAAATATATGAAGCATTGGCTGCGAGGGATAAGGACCGGGAATGCGCAGACGAAGCCATAATTTCGCAAAAACAAGAGGCAGTTGGAAACGAACTGGCACTTCCTTTTGCAGCTATTTCCCTAACTACTGCAAATATAGATGTGAAACTTATAATTATGGCTACCTCTGCCCTATACCGGTCCTTATCTCTCGCATACAACCCTTCATTTTTTCGAGCATAAAAGGTCGTATAATTATCTAGATCTAGCAATCTTGATGTCATCTGAAAGGCGACATGTTCCTCTATCCATTCAAATAAGTTTCCTATCCATATTTGCAGTAGTTAGGGAAATAACTGCCAAAGGAAGTGCAAGACCCTTTCCAACTGCCTCTTGTTTTTGCGGACTTATGGCTTTGTCTGCTCACTACCGGTCCTTATCCCTCGCAGCCAATGCTTCATATATTTAAGCATAAAAGGTCGTAAAATTATCTAGATCTTGCAATCGTGGTGTCATCTGAAAGGCAACTTGTTCCTGTATCCGTTCATATAAATTTCATATCCATATTTGCAGCAGTTATGGAAATTACTGCCAAAGAAAGTGCGAGACCCTTTCCAAGTGCCTTTTGTTTTTGCGCAATTATGGCTTCGTCTGCGCACTACGGTCCTTATCCCTCGCAGCCAATGCTTCATATATTCCAGCATAAAAGATCGTAAAATTTTCTAAATGTAGCAATCTTGGTGTCATCTAAGAGGCCATTTTTTCGTCTATCCATTCATGTAAGTTTCATATCCATATTTGCATTAGTTACGGAAATAGCTGCCAAAGGAAGTGCGATTTCGTTTCCACTGCATCCAGTTTTCAGCAAAAACTGGATGCAGTGGGAAACCAACTCGCACTTCCTTTGGCAGCTATTTCCCTAACAAATGCAAATATGGATATAAAACTTATCTGACTTGATAGAGGAACATATGGCCTCTTAGATGACACCAAGATTGCTAAATGTAGATGATTTTAAGACGTTTTATGCTCGAATAGATGAAGCATTGGCTGCAAGGGATAAGGACCGGTCGTGCGCAGACGAAGCCATAATTCCGCAAAAACAAGAGGCAGTTGGAAACGAACTCGCACTTCCTTTGGCAGCTATTTCCTTAACTACTGCAAATATTGATGTGAAACTTATATGAGTGGACAGAGGAACATGTTGCCTTTCAGATGACACCTGAGTTGCTAGATCTAGATAATTTTAAGACCTTTTATCCTCAAATAGATGAAGCATTGTATGTGAGGGATAAGGACCAGTATAGGGCAGACGTAGCCATAATTGACCCCAAAACTGGATGCAGTGGAAACGAAATCGCACTTCCTTTGGCAGCTATTTCCCTAACTAATGCAAACATGGATATGAAACTTATATGAACGGATAGACGAAAAAATGGCCTCTTAGATGACACCAAAATTGCTACATTTAGATAATTTTAAGACCTTTTATCCTTGAATAGATGAAGCATTGTATGCGAGGGATGAGGACCGGTAGTGTGCAGACGAAGCCATAAGTCCGCAAAAACAAGAGGCAGTTGGAAAGGGTCTCGCACTTTCTTTGGCAGTTATTTCCCTAACTACTGCAAGTATGGATATGAAACTTATATGAATGGATAGAGGAACATGTTGCCTTTCCGATGACACCAAGATTGCTACATCTAGATAATTGTACGACCTTTTATGCTCGAAAAGATGAAGCGTTGTATGCGAGGGATAAGGACCGGTATAGGGCAGACGTAGCCATAATTCAGCAAAAACTGGATGCAGTGGGAAACGAACTCGTACTTCTTTTGGCAGCTATTTCCCTAACTAATGCAAAAATGGATATGGAACTTATATGAATGGATAGAGGAACAAATGGCCTCTGAGATGACACTAAGATTGCTAAATTTGGATAATTTTAAGACCTTTTATGCTCGCAAAGATGAAGCGTTGTATGCGAGGGATAAGGACAGGTAGTCAGCAGACGAAGCCATAATTTCGTACAAACGGAGCCATTTGGAAACGAACTTGTACTTCCTTTGGCAGTTATTTCCCTAACTAATGCAAATATGGATATGAAACTTATATGAATGGATAAAGGAACAAATGGCCTCTTAGATGACACCAAGATTGCTATATCTAGATAATTTTAAGACCTTTTATGCTCAAATATATGAAGCATCCTCGGCTAGGGATAAGGACCGGTATAGGGCAGACGAAGCCACAGTTCCGCCCAAAAAAGAGGCAATTTGAAACGGACTCGCACTTCCTTTGGCAGCTATTTCCCTAACTACTGCAAATATTGATGTGAAACCTATATGAGTGGGTAGAGGAACATGTTGCCTTTCAGATGACACCAAGATTGCTAGATTTAGATAATTGTACGACCTTTTATGCTCAAATATATGAAGCATTGGCTGCGAGGGATAAGGACTGGTATAGGGCAGACGTAGCCATAATTCAGCAAAAACAAGAGGCAGTTGGAAACGAAATCGCACTTCCTTTGCCAGTTATTTCCCTAACTATTGTAAATATGGATATGAAACATATATGAATGGATAGAGGAACAAATGGCCTCTTAGATGCCACCAAGAATGCTACATTTAGATAATTTTAAGACCTTTTATGCTCGAAACGTTGAAGCGTTGTATGCGAGGGATAAGGACAGGTAGTGCGCAGACGAAGACATAAGTCCGAAAAAACAAGAGGCAGTTGGAAAGGGTCTCACACTTCCTTTTGCAGCTATTTCCCTAACTAATGTAAATATGGATATGAAACTTACATGAATGGATAGAGGAACAAATGGCCTCTTAGATGACACCAAGATTGCTAAATTTGGATAATTTTAAGACCTTTTATGCTCGCAAAGATGAAGCGTTGTATGCGAGGGATAAGGACAGGTAGTCAGCAGACGAAGCCATAATTTCGCAAAAACGGAGTCATTCGGAAACGAACTTGTACTTCCTTTGGCAGTTATTTCCCTAACTACTGCAAGTATGGATATGAAACTTATATGAATGGATAGAGGAACATGTTGCCTTTCCGATGACACCAAGATTGCTACATCTAGATAATTGTACGACCTTTTATGCTCGAAAAGATGAAGCGTTGTATGCGAGGGATAAGGACCGGTATAGGGCAGACGTAGCCATAATTCAGCAAAAACTGGATGCAGTGGGAAACGAAGTCGCACTTCTTTTGGCAGCTATTTCCCTAACTACTGCAAATATTGATGTGAAACTTATATGAGTGGATAGAGGAACAAATGGCCTCTTAGATGACACCAAGATTGCTACATTTAGATAATTTTAAGACCTTTTATGCTCGACAACATTACGAATTTCTCCCATTTAAACGAATCCGAGTTAGACCTCTCTAACTCGGAAAGAAAACATCCATTCTGAAATGACAGCTTTCCCCAGTGGACGATTTTATTGCCCCCTTGTGGTGATAAACCAGTAGTCCTATGCGTTTGACCTCTCAGTCCTTGGTGAATGACAGATTTATGTCATCCTTTGCTGGTTGTGGTCATGCATTGCTGGATTGATCGCTGACTTGATGCTCAGTCAGTGCGTAGTGATATGAAAATCCAAAAATAAGAATTTAGAGTTCATTGTCACGTATATTTATAATCTATATGAAATGTTTGGTGCACGTATAAAAAGTAATTTGTAACAAAGTAATCATTTGCAGTCAGAAAATCAATGAGATAATTGTGTCATCAGTTAAAATGAAATATTTTGGGGCCTTTTTTCCTTTCATGATGGAGTCTCCCAGAGTAAATTGGCTGCCATATAAGGGCAAGGTTAAGGTGATTTCCTCATCTTCATAATCCATCATTTTACTGCCTTGGTGCAGTTCTCAAAATGTTCAGTTTCTAAAGAAGGCAAAATGACAGGAAAATTCTCAGTTGGAAGTCGCGTCCAGGCATTCGATGAGTTGGGAAGATGGTGTGCAGCAAAAGTAGTCAAAGATGAAGAATGGTCATACCTAGTGAGTTTTATTGGATATACTGGGCATGATATCTGGGTGGATGAACATTCCGTAAGACATCCAGTACCTCCCTATGAAGAGTATCATCAGAGACGTAGGTAACATGCTCATGTTCCATTTTAACATTCAGTTGTTGGTCTACCGGTATATCCGAAAGCAATATGATTTAAAAATTAATATGTATTTCCAAAAGATACTGTTACTTGTACAAAGAATTAATGAATAAATAACAAATTTGTTATTTCCTTGTAAATGCACTGTACATGTTTCTGAAAAAAAACCACTTAAGAAGGATTAGTAAATCGGAATATTTGCGGTAGGCAAGTTTTCTGTGGTACATGTAAAAAATTGTTACCTGTTGATGTAATGAAATGCCATAAAACCCTATAAATATATTTGAAAAGTCGTCCCGTTTTCATTAATCACAGACTTCTACCTTTGAATATTTTACAGTTTCACATGGGTGAGCATTACAGCCAACAAATATCACATATCTTTGTTACAGAAAACCGCAGGCAAGCCACAAAAAAATCACTGTCACAAAAGTTTAAAAGGAAGCAGTACAGTTCTTGAGAGCAAGGCGACCAGGTTGAAACAAGTGATGGACACAATGGCACTATTCCAACAGTGGGTCCCTTCAAAAGGACCTTTGTCCTGCAAGATGGAACTGCAGTAAACCTTGAAAACATTTAATTTTCAGGTAAAGATTACTCAGATAAATGTTTTAGGGTTTCCTACATACACCTTGGTCATGCATTTTTTAAGCTTCTTATTCCTAAAAAATCCTGGAAAAGTCATGAAATGTAGTTTTCTGTGGAAACCCAGTTTTCACAACCAGGAGAGCAATTTAATAACAAGTTGACTCTATTGTTTGATTTCATTTAACTATTTTGATATGTTTTCTGTTATCTTTATATTAGTTAATGAAATCCGTTTAGACTCTATACAAAGAAGTAATCTGCAAATGCATTTTTAAAAACTCAGAATGCAATTTGTTGTTGATTTTTGTCATGACTCCTAAATATTGACTAGTTTGTTGATATTTATATTGTGTTTTGGAATTTCCTTTAACAGAAAGTACTGATTCCAATGAACAACCTAAGAAAAGAGGAAAACGAAAAAGCAACATAAAAAAGTATTATGAGATTAATGTAGAGAAAATATAAGTCTTAAAGTGCTGTTGACTGTACAGGATATTGAAAAAAACATGCATTTATCTACATGTATTTGCTAATAAGTCATACAAATATGGTTTTACTTTAAAAGTGAAGAAACAAAAGGTTCCCCAATCGTCCCGCCACTATCCTATGATAAACCACCCACACTAAGGGCCAGACAATACAAAGTACCATATCCTTGTCAACGAGCAAGCAGTAATCAATTAAAAAAAATGCCAGATATTGTAAGAGAGACCATACACCAGAGATATCCAGTTATGAAATAGAACTTACTTAACTTAACTATTCGGGAAAAATTACCAACATTTTGTGTAAAACACTTCAGTAAAAAAAATCCCGTATGACAAGCCTTAGTAAAAAAACAGAGAAGGATAAAAGGTAAATCAGGACAGTCTATTAAAATGCTCAATATTATGCATTATGTGTGACAGTGATTGTCATCCGAACTACCTCAGATTGGTTATGGTTATATAGCTTGTTTGTTCTAGTATTAATTAAGATAATTCAGGTGTGTTGTTTGTGTATTGTGCTTCAATTTTGTATAGCCACGTTTTTTTGGTCAGTTTTTGTTAGTTAAAGGTGCTATATAAAACTGGTTATTATTATTATGTGCTCTTGTTTCCTAATTAATTATACTGATGTGCTACAGAAACTGTTTCTGTGACAAAATTTTTAATAGTTCACCAATCTATATACATCTTAAAAATACAACACACTTAAATTTCTTAAACTGGTATTACTATAGTAGTAAAAGTGTTCGGAGTCTTTTGTCAGTTCTTCATGCCTAAACAGTGGCGTAACTACAGGGGGGCACAGGGGGCACGTGCCCCCCCCGGAGGCCCGTGCTCCCGGGTGCAACCCCCCCCCCCTTTGAAGTTTTGAAATGGACAAATAATATATATGCCTAGTTCAATTATTTTCAGTGTCCCTGAAAAAAATTGTTCACCCCCAGGTGCCCCCTCAGTTGTGGCACCCTAGTTACGCCACTGTAACTAAATGAAGTTCATTATCTACATGTACTTCCCTAGTTGTACTTTATTTCCAATTTGGTAAAACTATCAAATAGGACTCACATTTGCTGTATGGTTTTGCATCCTCAATTAAGTGTGTTTATATCACATCTCTGATTTTGTGAATATTAGTGAAGCTATACTACCCACTTTTATTCTTTCAAAATAAAAAAAAATTCAGTTGATTTTGAGCAAAATACTTGTTTATTTTGTGGTTTTATGGAGTCGAATCAACATTGGTGTGTTATTCGAAAAATGCAGCATCAAAAATCTATACAAACATGAAAGAATTGTTGAGACCATTTAAAATATAAGGGGAAATGAACACCATCCCACTCCATCCCCACAAACACCTTGAATAAAATAGATAAATGAAAGTGTAAATACAAAGGAAAAGGGACATGTTCATACCTTGTAGAAACCTATAAACTTGTACATAATTAATAGACCTCTATTTTTCAGAACCCAGCAAAAAGTACAGGGACAATGTATGTAGCATCCCTACTCGAGATGGGATCCCAGAACACACAGGCAGTACTTGTACAAAGTGTATTTGCATTGTACATGTACAATGTACGTGTATTTACACAAGTGTTGTGTACACATGTACTGGTAAACTCTTTTACTGTGTACATGTAAATGTTGGCCACTTTTTCCCCCTTATTATAATTTTCTGTGACCAGTTTGTGTAAAATACTCCCAGAGGAGCCAATCATCGCAGCTAGAACTTATCTGGCCCATGGTTGACCTGTGGTTCTATGGCATAGTCATTGGTGGGGCAATGCCAAGTCAATTTACTGACCACCTGTACAGGCAAGTCTGGATTGGTTAGATGTTGAGTGATTGGATAGATACCTTTATCCTCAAGGAGACATGCTGCCATTAATCTTTTCTTCGAAAAGGATGTGGAGATTTGAAAGATTTTTAAATGGGAGAAATTCGTAATGAGATGAAGCGTTGTATGCGAGGGATAAGGACAGGTAGTCAGCAAACGAAGCCATAATTTCGCACAAACGGAGCCATTTGGAAACGGACTCGCACTTTCTTTTGCAGCTATTTCCCTAACTACTGGAAATATAGATGTGAAACTTATATGAATGCATGGAGGAACATGTTGCCTTTCAGATGACACCAAGATTGCTAGATCAAGTTAATTGTACGACCTTTTATGCTCAAATATAGGTAGCTTTGGCTGCGAGGGATAAGGACCGGTATAGGGCAGACGTAGCCATAATTCAGCAAGAACTGGATGCAGTGGGAAACGAACTCGCACTTCCTTTGGCAGCTATTTCCCTAACTAGTGCAAATATGGATATGAAACTTATATGACTGGATAGACGAACAAATGGCCTCTTAGATGACACCAAGACTGCTACATGTAGATAATTTTAAGACCTTTTATGCTCGAATAGATGAAGCATTGTATGCGAGGGATAAGGACAGGTATAGCACAGACGAAGATGGAATTCCGCAAAAATAGGAGGCAGTTGGACGAAGCAATAATTTCGTAAAAACGGAGCCATTTGGAAACGAACTTGTACTTCCTTTGGCAGTTATTTCCCTAACTACTGCAAGAATGGATATGAAACTTATCTGACTTGATAGAGGAACATATGGCCTCTTAGATGACACCAAGATTGCTACATTTAGATAATTTTACGACCTTTTATGCTCGAATAGATGAAGCATTGTATGCGAAGGATAAGGACAGGTAGTGCGCAGACGAAGCCATAATTTCGCAAAAACAAGAGGCAGTTGGAAAGGGTCTTGCACTTCCTTTGGCAGTTATTTCCCTAACTACTGCAAATATGGATAGGAAACTTATCTGACTTGATAGAGGAACATATGGCCTCTTAGATGACACCAAGATTGCTACATTTAGATAATTTTACGACCTTTTATGCTCGAATAGATGAAGCAATGTATGCGAAGGATAAGGACAGGTAGTGCGCAGACGAAGCCATAATTTCGCAAAAACAAGAGGCAGTTGGAAAGGGTCTTGCACTTCCTTTGGCAGTTATTTCCCTAACTACTGCAAATATGGATAGGAAACTTATCTGACTTGATAGAGGAACATATGGCCTCTTAGATGACACCAAGATTGCTACATTTAGATAATTTTAAGACCTTTTATGCTCGAATAGATGAAGCATTGTATGTGAGGGATAAGGACAGGTAGTGCGCAGACGAAGCCATAATTCCGCAAAAAAGGAGCCATTTGGAACGCACTTGCACTTCCCTTGGCAGTTATTTCCCTAATTACTGTAAATATGGATATGAAACTTATCTGACTTGATAGAGGAACATATTGCCTTTCAGATGACACTAAAATTGCAAGATTCAGATAATTCTTAGACTTTTTATGCTCAAATGTATAAAGCATTCAGTGCGCGGATAAGGACTGGTAGTGCAGACGAAGCCAGAATTCCGAAAAAATAGGAGGCAGTTGGACAAAAACTCGCACTTCCTTTGGCAACTACAGAAAATATGGATATGACACGTATATGAATAGATACAGGAAAATGTGTCCTTTCGGAAAACACCAAGATTACAATTTTTAGATTATTCTTAGATCATTCATGCTCGATTAAATGAAGCATTCCATAAGCGGGATAAGGACCAGTATAGCGCAGAAGAAGATGGAATTCCGCAAAAATAGGGGGCAGTTGGACAAGAACTCGCACTTCCTTTGGCAGCTATTTCTCTAACTACTACAAATATAGATACGAAACGTATATAAAGAGATAGAGGAACATATGGCCTTTCAGATGACACCAAGATTTCTAGATTCAGATAATGTTAAGACCTTTCCTGCTCGAATAGATGAAGCATTCTCCGCGAGGGATAAGGACGGGTAGACCGCAGACGAAGCCATAAATCTGCAAGAACTGGAGGCAGTTGGACAAGAACTCGCACTTCGTTTGGCAGGTATTTCCCTCGTTACTTCAAATAAGGATATGAATCTTATATGAATTGATAGAGGCGCTATTTTTAGATAATTCTTAGATCTTTCATGCTCGATTAAAAGAACCATTCCATGTGCGGGATATGACCGGTATAGCACAGACGAAGATAGAATTCCGTAAAGATAGGAGGCAGATGGACAAAAACTCGCACTTCCTTTGGCAGCTATTTCCCTAACTACAGCAAAAATAAATATGACACTTTCATGTATAGATACAGCATTATGTGGCCTTTAAGATGACACAAAGATTGTCAGATGTGGATAATTGTTAAGACCTTTTATGCTCGAATATATGAAGGTTTTTATGCGCAACTACAGTATAGTACAAAGTCAGAATTACGCAAAAATATAAAGCAATCAGAAAGAACTCGCACATGCTTTGGCAGCTATTTCCATAACTACTGCAAATATGGATATAAAATTTATATGAATGGATAGAGGAACATATGGCTTTCAGAAGACACCAAGACTGCCAGATTTCAAATAATTTGAACACCTTTCATTCTCCAATATATAAAGCATTCTCTGCGTGGCATAAGGACCGGTATAGCGCAGACGAAGCCAGAATTCCGCAAAAATAGGAACCATTTGGAAACGAACTCGCACTTCCTTTGGCAGCTATTTCCCTAACTACTAGAAATATGGATATGAAACTCATATGAATGGATAGAAAAATATGTGTCCTTTCACATGACAGCCAGATTGTTAGATTGATGTAAATGTTAAGACCTTTTATGCTGGAATATATGAAGCATTCTCTGTACGAGTACAGGACCCGGTATAGAAAAAAGTCAGCATTACGCAAAAAAATATAAAGCAGTCAGAAAGAACTGGCGCAGGATAAGGACCGGTATAGCGCTAAGTCAGAATTACGCAATAATATCAAACAATCAGACGAGAACTCACACTTCCTTTTGCATATATTTCCCTAACTACTACAAATATGGATATGAAACTTATATGAATAGAAAGCAGAACATGTTCCCTTTTAGATGACACCAAGATTGCAAGATATTGACAATGTTAAGACCTTTTATGCTCCAATATATGAAGAATTATCTGGGCAGGATAAGGACCAGTATTGCACCGACGAAGCCAGAATTCCAGAAAATAATAAGAGGCAGTTGGAAAAGAACTGGCACTTCCTTTTGCAGCTATTTCCCTAACTACTACAACTATGGATATGACACTTATATGAATAGATAGAGAAACATGTGTCCTTTTGGATGACACCAAGATTGCAATTTTTAGATAATTCTTAGATCTTTCATGCTCGATTACATGAAGCATTTACTATGCGGGAATCGGACCGGTATAGCGCAGACGAAGATAGAATTCCGCAAAAATGGGAGGCAATTGGACAAGAGCTTGCACTTCCTTTGGCAGCTTTTTCTCTAACTACTGCAAATATGGATATTAAAAATTGTATGAATATATGATTCAGATAATTTTAAGACCTTTTATGCTTGAATATCTGAAGCATTCTCTGTGTGGGTAAAGAACCCGGTATAGTGCAAAGCCAGATTCACGCAAAAACATCAAGCAATCAGACAAGAACTTGCACTTCCGTTTACAGTTATTTCCCTAACTACTACAAATATGGATATGAAACTTATATGGATAGATAGGGAAACATGTGCACTTTCAGATGACACCAAGATTGGCAGATTTAGACAATTGTAAGACCTTTTATGTTCAAATATATGAAGCAGTCTCTGCGCAGGATAAGGACTGGTATAGCGCAGACGAAGCCAGAATTCCGCAAAAACTGGAGGCAGTTCGAAAGGAACTGGCAGTTTTGCAGTTATTTCCCTAAATATTGCAAATATGGATATGAAACATATGGCCGTTCAGATGACACCAAGATTGCAAAATTTAGATAATTTTAAGACCTTCAATGCTTGAATATATGAAGCATTCTTTGTGCAAGTACAGGACCCAGTATAGCTTAAAGTCAGAATTACGCAAAAATATCAACCAGTCAGAAAGAACTCGCACTTTAGTTGCAGATTTTTCCTTACCTACCTCCTTAAATATGGATATGAAACTTACATGAATAGATAGAGGAACACGTGAACTTTAAGATGACACCAAGAATGCAAGATTTTTACATAATTTTTAGGTCTTTTATTGTCGAATATACACGAATGAAGCATTTTCTGTGGGGAGTCAGGTCTTTCAAGTTGCACTATATGGAACCATCTTTGCTCGGGAACGAGCTTGAGTTATGTCTGTATTCTTTGGGGGAAACATCCTAATGCACCGAATGCGGTGGGGTCAAAATAACATGTACGAATTTCGAAAGTTTAGGGTAGGAATACGAAAAGACTTTATATCTGTCTTAAGTAAATAGCCCAATTTCTAAATACCTGTACGATTTCAGTCTTGGACTATTCAGGAATCGATTTCTTGAAATATTTAGATTTTTGGAGCTTTAGTTATGTTGGAATTCAGACGGAAATACATCGGAATGGAACGAATGCAGTAGGGTCAAATATGTACGAATTTCCAAAGTTAAGGGCAGTGCTACGAAAAGACTCAGTACCAGTGTAACTAAACATCCAAATTTCAAAATATCTGCACGATTTGAGTCTTGGACTATTGAGTAACTGATTTCTCTTAAAATGTTTGATACTTCGACCTCTTCTTATGTTGGAATTCAGACGGGAATAAATATGGGTGTGCAGCAATTGAGATAGCTGAACGAATATAGAGTCATATAGCAAAATGACAAACAATCCAAATAACTAAATCACCAAATTCCAAAATAACTGCACAATTTGAAACTTGGACTAGTTACGATTTCAGACTTTGAAATACATGTTAGGAGCTTTAAATGATGTTAGGAGCTTTAATGAAAATTCCTTCAACAGAAAATGGAATTTACTTTCTGTCAAAAAGTGCTAGAATTGCCAGATTTGGAGGATTTTCAGACTTTTATGCTCAAGTATATGGAGACATCTTTGCCTGGAAAGGGGAGCGTTAAAATGCAGACAAAGAGCGAATTGAAAAAAATTGCAAGCAGTGGGACAAGAAGGTTTGCCTTTTTTCGCCAACATTTTCCTAGCATGGACAAGAAACGTGATTTTTACACGGCAGTTGGATCGCCAGATTTAGACAATCTGTAGACTTTTATGGTCGAACATATGGAGCTGTATTTGCGCGGGATGGGGCTCGATAATGTGAGGACAAATGCAAAAATTCACAAAAACAGCAAGAAGTCTGAGAAGAACTCGTCTTCTTACTCCCATATTTCCCTTAACACACCAAGGATAGATATGAAACGTATTATTAGAACATGCGCCATTTCGGATAGTGGTAGGATTGCTAGATTTGGACAATCTTCACACCTGTTATGTTCGAATACATAGAACCATCTTTTTGCGGGAGGACTGCTATTGTGTGGAGAAAGGGGAAAAGTCCCGAATCTGGCAAGCAGTTACAGATCTCTTGCCTTCTTTTTTCGTGTATTTCTCCAATAACTAGAAATATTAAACCTATGTCATCTGATGGAGGAAAGTGTGCCCTTTCATATGTCGCTGAGACTGTTAGATTTGAAGCAGTTTTAGACCTGTAATGCCCGGGTATAGGAGCCATCTTTACTGGGGAAGATCGAGGACCGGTAAAATTGGCAAAGGGAAATTGAACAAAAGTAGCAAGCATCAGGACCCTAATGCGCAAATATTGAGGCTTGTGCGCAGGACGAGGATCAGTAGAGTGTGCACAAAGGGAGAATTGCACAAAAATAACAAGCAGTGAGACATGAACTCTTGCCTTCTTCGATGGGTATTTCCCTAATGATAACAAATTTGGATCTGAAACTTCGACTAATGGACAGAGGAATATGTACTATTTCAGATGCCGCCATGAATGCCACATTTGGCCAATTTCTGCACTTTTATGCTCAAATATAATGGAGCCATTCTCTGCTCAGGAACAGGCAATGGTCCAGCCAGTGGAGGCAAGGGTGGGGGGGCATGCCCTGCCACAATTTTGTTCACTAAAAATACTTTCTAGGTATGTGAGAAAGAGAGTAATGGGTATATCAGCACCAATACCCTAAGAAAACAACACCGCGACATAAAAACAAGGATGTCACGACCGTCACGCTTCTGAAAGTTCTCCTTCCCAAAAAACACGCTCGATAAGCCCGAAACTGTATTCAGTTTGGACCCCCCCCAACGCCAAAGCTGGATTTGCTGCTGGAAGACCATTCATGTGTGAACAAAGGACAAATCGCAAAAACACAGGAAGCACTAACTTAGCCAAGAACTCTTGCCTTGTTCAGCATATTATGAATATGAAACTTAGCTCAATGAATAGAGGAACATGTGCCCTTTGATTGTCATCATGTTTACCACATTTCAAGCAATCTGAAACTTTTTAGGCTAAAATATTGCGATCACACTGTGCGCTGAAGTGTCTCGGTAAAGTAAAAACAAAGAGCAGTGGGACAACTCTAGCCTTCTTTCGCAGGTATTTCCAAAGCTTCAGCTTAAATATGGACAGGAAAATTATCTCAATGGACAGAGAAATACTTACCTTCTCCGAAGATATCAAGGTCAGCCCATTTTAACCGTTTCAGAATATTTACTGTAAACTCGGCTATAGAGACATGTAGCGGCTGACGCAGACCGACTACCGTGTGTACAAAGCGAAAACGAACGAAATAGGGAGCATGTCTAAGGAAAACTCTGACCCCCATGTCTGTTCTGTTGCAAAATGGCACGAAATTTTCTTTTTTGGATAACAAACATATAACCTTTCCAAAGACTCTAGGATCAGTCCATCTCTTGACAATTTAATATCGGAAATAGAGACAAAGTGGCGTGTATTTGACGTGTGTTGCATGCAAAACCAAAAAAATGTGAAGCCTTTTTGTTTAATGTTTCCAAATATCGAAATAAAATTTTCTCCAGGGGATAGTGAAGTTTGCATCCTTGTCGAGTCACCCCAAACTCACCCATTCGGACCATTTGTCAACCTACTTAACCTCGGAGATAAAAACTCTTCGTCGAAAAGAGACCAAGTAACGTGTGTACAATGAGGGAAACAATTTCATTTATTCGGCATTTTCCAGGATAAAGAACACAGCAACAAGAAACAAAAACACATCACACAAAATACACTGAAATCACAAACACAAACTTACAAATGCCCGGAGAGGCACAGTTAATCCAATAACTGTCACCATTAAGACTTCATTTCTGAAGCTCCAGGTTTTACACACATACAAAATAAAGTAACAGCACAAGATTCAAGAAATGGCAAATAAATAAATCGAACAGAAAAATATACAGTTGGCAAAATAAGATAAATATGACATACAAATACATTAAAATAACAAAAATAAAATTAATTACAGAAACAAATCAATCAATTAAACAATAAGTACCCCCAAAACAATGAAAGAAATTTATTGTGTAAAAACCGAAAAAAGGAAGACAGCATGAAATAACAAAATACAGTTGAATACCGACAAAAGCAAAACCATTGACACATCTGGCCCACATAACAAATCCTAGGTATTCAAATCCCCCCATTTTGTGCTTCCTTGCACCAAACAACACAGTGACCCTCCCACAATTTGCCAGTACCAGCGACCTTATTACAAGGGTACTCCACTGCAAATTCAATCAGTACTCTGTAAAGTTGATCCCGTGTTGAAGGGTTATTTAAACCTCTTCAGTTCTCAAACATTCAGGTACATGTAGGTCATCTCAAGAGCATGTAATTGGCAAAATGATGAGGTTTTTTAATTCGTGCCCTAAGGTTTGTCAAGCCTGATCGTTTCAATATACCACCTATTCACTAAGACTATTTCACGGTCAAAAGCTCTATGAAGACCTCTAACAACAAATGTAAGCAAAAGATGGCTGCTTTTAGATTCATGTAAAGACAAATTCAATGTACATATGCAAGCAATCCGTGTAATCCATTTTAAATCTTCTTCACTAGAGAATTATCCCGGTTGCTCAACGTTGAATTTTGCTCTAATTTATCAATATATAAGGTTTCTGTTGTGAAGGTACCAGATAGGCTACTTGTATTCCAGAATAGTCAACACTAGAAACTTGCAAGATGAAAGCAAGACATACTAACTGTTTAATTTGGTAGTGACATAACAAGATTTTCCCGAGAAATTTTGTACTCATTATCAGCTTCAAACTGCATGTTAACTAAGGTACAATTCAGGTCCACTATTTTCTTTGACCATCCTAGTATAAGCAAAACTTTGGTTTCCTTTGTAATGTATTGAGATGCATTTTATTAGCATGTTAACATCTTTGGAAGCCATGAATATCTTGAAGCTCATCAGACTGACATTATATTGGCCTGTACAAAAGAGCACTGTTACCAAATAAAGTGCTAGCTGACACGATGTGATCAGGAAAGTCGTTTGTATACATAAGAACTGGACTGGGCTCAAGACACTTCCTTGAGGTACACCAGATGGTACAGAAAAACCATGCAAAGTAGGAACCTTTCAACAAAACCTTTTGCTGCCAACACAAGACAAACGGTCACTGCAACAGTTGCAAATTACCATTTCTGTTATGTTGAGGAAATCAAAATCATGCTGTTGTTACTTTTATTGCCCATAAAAGGCTCAGTGCACTTATACAACAGATACTGCACCCTGAATTTGCTCATGCTATTCCAGAACAGACAAGATAAGAAAATGATGAGAGAGGTTGAGCATGTCACAGCATGGAGCGTATCACTGTTCAACCAGCAGCAGAAGACTAACGAGTAGAACAGATAAGCACAGTGCTAGATTCCAAGTCTTGGCCATAATTGTGGTACTGAGTACAGGCGTAAACAAATCACAGACAAATGTTTAATTGGATGACATGATTTTACGATTAAAGGCATCACATGAATAATAAATGACAAAAAAACAAAATTACCAACAAGCCAATAAAATCACCTCAAAAACAGGCACGGAGGACTTGATTAAAACTGGATATTTTTTAAATGAGTAAATTCACATGATTAAAATGAACGAGTAAAAAAATTCTTCTTATAGCATGGCCTTCACTTTGCCGGATAATTTTCTTACGTTTGGAAATATGGAAATGAAACGTTCTCCTAAGATTTTTTTTCTCTTTTTTGGGCTGTCATTTTGATCACATGTGTGGGGACCACTGTTTCCTTTGTTCTGGTTTATTTGTCTTGTTAAAGATATGAGCATAAACGGGGGTAATAGTAGTTTATTTTACTTTTGCAGTCCCTGCTGTCCCGCATAACGGATATTTGTCTCGTTATGTATTGGGATTTTCATCCCTGGTCCCTGCTACTGCTTATATTTACTTGTATTTGTGCTTTTGTTGTTTTTTACATAATTTTTGTTTAATTTTGCTTTGTTTGTTCTTGTGATGGTCAAATAAATAAGAATAATTAAAGAGAGGGTACCCATCACGATTAACCAAGGTAAACCGTTTGACCATTTGAAGACTATCGTCATATACACAGGCCAAACTAACAACTAAAACAGATTGACTAAATAATACAAGAGGGAGAAGATTACTAGCAGACATAATGACTGACCCAAGCTTTCTCCTTAATTTGTGTATAGTTCTCTTGAATGTGGGAATATCAGACTGCAACATTCTTCAGTGGATATGTTCGACAAAATGACAACAAGATCAGTTGATTTTCACCAACCCTAAAGTCACACACGAAAGCTTAGTTTGGATTAGGCCTTATATAGAGCCAAATTTGCTGCAAAACCATCCAATTACAAGACAAACTTACAAATGGGGAACCAGGAAGCATAACTGCCCTAAGTATTCACCTTCATGAAATAAGACTTGACGTTTTACATGGTGGAGACTAAAAACAAGGCTTGTGGTTACATCATGTGGATAGATCTCCCTTGGAAGAGGTATGGTTCTGATAAGAACTCTAGAGTGTGTGCTTGACGTTTCATCCAGCATGCTCTCGTCATCCTCAAGAGTGGAGCCTAATAAGCCATGCTCCAGATTTTACGGAACAATTGTACATGTATACAAAATTATGTACAGATATTGTTCAAAATCTGGAACATGACTTTCATTGTTAGGCTAAAATCAGAACATGATATAGAGTGCTTACCGAGTGAGTTGTGTTGTCAGTAATGCCAGTTGCCAGTGACGTGTTAAACTCCAGAAAACTGTCTTCAAGGGACCTGGTCTTGTCTCTTCATCAATGCTACAGCTAATAAAACCACAGAGTCAAGTCAACAAAGATCAGAGCTGAATAACATACAAGTAGACATCACTGGGCTGTCTTTATATAAAAACTCTCTTTTTCGTGTTGGCCTTTGTTTCAACTCTCTTCAGTTGTTGGTTGGTCAGCAAACGTTACTCCTGAAAAGTTATACTTCTCAAGCCCCGAAGCAACCATTTTACAACTAACACCCCCTCTACTTTCTTAGGCTCTTTTAACAGCCCCAGAAAATAGAAAATTAAGACATAATTAAAAAAACATTTAAGACATCATTAAGAAATAAGAAAATTAAAATCCTCCAATTTCAATACGATTTTGCATACACCCGAGTGGGGGTTGGGCCAAAAACTCTCTGACATTTCACGCTTTTACCTACCATCCCAAGTTTATCAATGGCATTAACCACTTCCTGAAGGGCGACCCAGTTTTGAGTACATAGGCTTTATATGCAGAGCCTGGAGTGCTCGAAACAGAGACAACAGAACTGGGATTGGAACAAAAGACTGTGTTCGGCACAAAAGACTGAGCGGCTTGGTATTACCGACATTTTTTCACTCTCAATAGTGGAGATAATTGGGGCATTTAGAGCATGCAGATTACCACCGGAGACAAAAGCACTCCACCACTGCATCGATGAGCCACATAGCACCGCTGCATGCTTATCTGGCCCCTACTGAAAAGAGGTTAGCAGTGCACTGAGCCAGGTTCGTGAACAAAAGAAAGTTACATAACATTGCACAATCTGAACTCTTTTTACAAGGCTGCAGGCCTGGCTGAAATACTCGGGTATCAATGAAGTTTACTTATTACCTTAGAGTAGCGTCCAAAGATCCCTTTGTGTGGGTATAAACATCCAGTAAATGAAATGATGAATTTTTGAAGAATTTTGAAAACTGAAAATCTTGAAAATGACCCGTATGTGTGCACTACATTTTCAAAGCACCCGGCAGCAAGTGGTGAAATTATGGCTCCCCATACACACGTATTTTACCTAGGTTAAGACACGGATTAAATTTATCCACAGAGAAGGACCTCCGTCCCTGTCAACATTTGGAAAAGACCTGTAACATAATGATGTCATGCTTAGTTTACATGTGCAGCTAGCAGCGTTTCCTAAGGCAGTAGGGTGATGCAATATAGTCCAAGTAGAAAATAATAGCTTGACATCATTATGTTTTAGGTCCATATATCAGGCATTACAAAAAAGTATGGAATAAGTTCACAGGAGACTCAATCAGTGAATTATACCTTTGGAATGACCAACAATGATGGACCCACTCACCTTTTACCCA
The DNA here is from genome assembly GCF_054643075.1 of Acanthaster planci. Taxonomy (NCBI): domain Eukaryota; kingdom Metazoa; phylum Echinodermata; class Asteroidea; order Valvatida; family Acanthasteridae; genus Acanthaster; species Acanthaster planci. The sequence continues at coordinate 11,457,446 of NC_141779.1, read as the reverse complement.
GAAGGCAACAGCAAGAGATCAAAGTATCAATCACCTCAACAACAAGCACAGGAACTCCATAATCAAGAAACTGGATGTACCATGAGTGGCTTGTGCTCTGACTGAAATGGATACACAAAACAGTCATTAAAACATGTAAAAGGAAGAAATGACAGCATGAGTGTATTAGCCTGGATTCACTGATTATAAGCTGGCAGTGGAGGATTGACAAAGAATGTACCAACTGTGGGCTAGCATGCCATATTGTAACAACCTGATGCATTGCAACTTTAATGTATTTGACGCTGAAAGATGGCTTCAGTGAGTAAAAAGTTGGCTGATAAAACAAAACAAGTCCAGACTTTTTTAAATGATCCCTGTGGAATATGTACACTCATCCTTGTACGTGATTTGGATCCAGGAATGAGGACATTTCCTCTCAGTACACACCTCATTCACTACAAGCAGCCTGTAGATGCAGCTTCTGTCTTGTTTCTGCTCACTTTGGCACAAATTGTACAACCATACCAAATAATTCCATCCATTTTTTGTAGTTTAATTCAACCCAAACTTAAAGTCAGGAGATTCTCATTAGTTGAAAAACTTAAAAAAGACAAAACCCAGGGTCAAGATCTACAGAACAACCAGGCATTTCATTATTACCATTACCATGGACTAATATCAGTATGTGATGTAGACTGTTTCCATACCTGTTGAGTAGTGTCACCAGTGATAAGATATCTCTGATTTGTTACACTCCAGAGAAAGGCATCCAGGGACTAGCTTGCTCTTGTCTCTCTGTCAAACTACTGAAACTTGGTAAACTAAGTAAACCATGTTTCAGTTCCAATCTGTATTACTACACACACACGTGGAGGCCACAAATTCAAAATATAGACTGCACTTTACAACAGTAATTGAAGCATCATTGAAAGCAGTGTCAAATCAACAAAGATCGGGGCCAAATAATATACAAGCCCACATCACTGGGGTTTCTCATATAAATCTTATTATCTTCTTAGTTGTCATTTTTCCATTTTTTTTCAATTGTTGTTTGACTAGCTAGTGTATTTTATTTTTCAAAACACCTTAAACACACGTACACTTCCCAAAAAGTCCTTTTCCTCAAGCCTGTAAGTAGTGATTTAACATATTACATCCCTCTACTTTTTTTCAGTTCTTAAGATTTGTTTTCAACCATCTACAGATGCAAGCCTGCAAAACAAGGAGTCTTGATCTAGGGTTATATTTAAACAATCCCACCTGTTTTTTCAGCCAAGCAATCACTTCAATCTGCCTTGAGTAGAAGCACAACTTAATTGGTTGAAAAGAGCCGTGTTGGTTGGGAGTATTCATTTTGTTGGTAGCAATGGGTCTACTACCATGTCATAGTCGTTCGTGAACCAGTGATGCACAGTACCAAAGTAGCCTCTGATGCCAAGGAAATAGTGTTCTCTCTCGGTCCGACTAAAGGCCAATACAGGAGATCAAAGTCTGTGCAGAAAACATTCCCAAATTATAAACAGTATTAACCGTAACCTCCAAGGGTGCTTGTGAAATCATAATAAAATCAGAGGATTTGGGGGACAATTTTAACTTTAATAGCTCCCCATATACATGTCACCCGGGATTTGGGCAAAATAAATGTATTCACCAAAGATGATCCTTAAATAGACATAATGAAGTCACACTTTGTTTACACGCGCTATATTATAAGACAGTAAGGTGGGGTAGGTCTTAATGTACTAGGTCTACAGGACATGAGGGAATGAGTTCACAGGAGACTCAATCAGTGAATCCTACCTTTGGGATGACCAATAACAAAGAATCACTCACGTTTTACCAAGAAGGCTACAGTAAGAGATCACAGTACAATCACCTTAACAACAGTGGCCGTCATCAAGAAATGCCAAGAAGCTGGTCGTCCTATAAGCAACAATTCATCAGCGGCTTGTGCTCTAGCTGAAATGAATGCACTTAACAGTCATTAAACATGCAAAATGAAAAAATGGCAAGAAAATATGAGTTGAGGAGCCTGTTTGCCGATTCTCAAAAGGCTTTGAAGGATCGGAAAGATGGAAAGAGCTGATTGAGAAATTGTAATTCACGTACTGTACGTGCACCCAGCACTGCCGGTGTATCAATTTAGTTATACATGGCATTTTATGGGGTGGTGCATAACAGGGGTAGCCATAATCCAGTCCCGCCTCCTGCGATACGGCTTCAAATTTTGATCAAAAGAGGCAGCGGTGGAGAGCCGTAGCCAATGTTCGATACTTGTGCATGTCGTAGTCTCACATGGAGATGCCGCACCGTGTGTTGCCAACATAGAGTGCAACATAAACCGTTGAAAACATTTCATGTAGGGATTTTACAGAAGATATACACGTACCTCACATATATATTTGCAATGGATGTTTGCAAGGACACACATGATAAAGCCAAAAGTGCAAATAGTTTTTAAAATAGATATTCTACACTATTCAAACATCAATTGGACTTTCGGTTAAGCAATGTGTTGCTGTGACAGAATAAAATCACAGTGCACCTGATTTTAAAGTTTGTGTATCTGGCTTTAAAAACTTTTGTAAGCTAAGGACCATCAGGATGACGTTTAGCTCAACGCTGGCTTCACATTTGTGTGTTTCACATTCTCGTGAAAATCCCTATTGCAAGAATATCATGATTTGTTTTGCACAAAGACAGGAATAAACAAATTTTCACTGCTCAAAAAAGACTACTGCACATTTGACTACATAAGATAATTCACTCACAAAACAATACAGCAAATGTCTCATTTCCATCACAAAAGCTAACTGGCATTCCAGTCTACGACCCTGAACAATAAGTAAAACCAAGTTGAGGAAGGAAACGTACATGTACATGTACATGGTATGTGCTGCCACAAAAACCTTCGTATCTGAATGAGAATGACTGAGAGAAAGGAGGGAGACAACGGAATAACAGACAGATGAATAACAGATAGACTGACAAACATACCGACAGCACATAGACAGATGAGCAAAACAAAGAGGACAGTTATCTTGGAAACTAGACCTCTCCCCATTGTTTTTTCAGTACAGAAAGATTTTACGGTAATACCTCAACCAAAATCATTTAGGCACAGAAGAATCTTTGAAAATAATCAAGTTGTATTCAGAAATGATTAGCACAGCCTCCAATTTTAAGATTTTTATCATGCAATCAGTGGAAATCTCCATGCATGGCTCCATGCAACACAGACTCAAAGTATGAGGCCTACTTTCTACCCAATTTTTACCAGGTTCACTGAAATATGTAGAAATTACAGATTGTAGCATGTATTTATATAATTCTGAACCTCAGTGGATAGGTTTAGTTAGTTTCAAAGACTTTGGCTTCCTGACAAATTCTCCTGGGGTGTAAAGTAATGTTTTCTCTTCATTTACCACATCAAATCATACTATCCTCCAGTTTGTTTCGACTACTCATCAAATATAAAATTAGTAACTTCGGCTCCACATACAAACTGGATATTTTCATTGGTTGAAAAATTGGTTGGTCAAAAGTCATGAGTCAGATTTACAAAACAACTGTACATAGGCCCCTTTTACTCCCTAGGCCTATTTGTTTTATTGTATTACCATTTACTGTTGGGCTGTTATCAGAGGTAGGCTAGGCCTCCAGTGTTTGTATAACGTGAGCTGTTTCCATACCTGCTGAGCACAATAAAGTGTCAGAATATATCTCAGATGTGCAACACTCCCGAAAACGGTCTCATAGGAGTGTTCCTTGTCTCTCCATTACTACTACAAGTTAAGAAACCAAAGGAACCCCAGCCTGCACGACTGTGGGGCCGCCATGTTTAAATACAGGGTGCACTTTACCACAGCAAAAGCCAAGCCCACACTTGTGGAGTTTGTCATACAGAAATCTCATTATCGTCTTTGCCGTCATTTTTCCTTTTATTTTCAATTGTTGGATGGTAAGCCAGTGATATTTCTCACCTTTAAACTCACCTCCTGTGAAGTCACATTTGAACAAACCCGCCAACGTAGCCTCACATGCGTTCTCGTGCACAGGCATTGCAATGCTAATAATGCCCGCGCCACCGTGGAAAACTGGTCGTCGATCAACTTCCGCACATATTGAGCAGGGTACCAAACAGGGGATCAAACAGCGCTGGTGATTGGCGTGAAATAGGCCCTGTCATGCAGCAGTGTGCACAAGCACCACGAAGATCTGAAGACAATGGAAGTATTTTTTTTGGAAAGTATATCAAAAGAATGACCACTATTGGAAAGGGGGAAAAAAAAGCATCCCCCAAAACTGTATGCAAGTCAATTTGCATCAATCTAAAAAAAACATATATTTTCTACCCAAAAGCCTGGACGAACGCAACCGTCTGACGCTTGGGCTTCCAGAGCTACGGCTAGGTCTATTGTCTACGCGTCTCCACGCATTTCCAATGGAGCGAAGACCTAGACCTAGCTCTAGACAAGCAATTCGGATGCAGCCGTAGTTTGCATCATGACCGCAACACACACCATGACGTCAAAATACAGTCAGCCGTAGAAGAGATGCTATACGAGACGTTATCTACCAAAAATCACCGTCCCAAAGTTACGTCCCAAATTCTGGAGACTTTAGCTAAATATGCTTTTTTAAGTTGCAATATAATGCCTCCTGAAGCGAAACCGATACTGGAATTTGATGCTTTTTGTTTTTGGTCGGCTTTCTTGACACGGACTGCATGCATATGAGCAAATGATGGGCAAGATAGAGTGATACTTATTATTATATTATTTCGTGGGAGCAAGATGATTTTGAGGGAACGGAATTAAAAAAAACCTTCATTGTGCCTGTCCCCTTAGGGGCTCCTTAGGTACTCGTAAAGAGGGACATCGAATGCAACTGTGCGTTTTTGCAAGTTGGGTCACACTCACTGTCCGACAGTAACCCCCCCCCCTTACAAAATACATGTACATACGATGTAGGGCGGACATAATGCCGCCCGGCGCTCCGAAGGAACGGGTTAGCCTTTCGAGGGTTTTGTGTTGGGGGGGTGTCGGATCAGGTCGACGTTCAAGACAATGACCAGAAGCGGTTTTCTTTTGAATAAGGGTTTGATATGATATATTTTAATCAGTAATTTCCCAAAGTTATTAAGCATACTTTTGCCCTATGCGGAATAACAGGTGAATCGTTGGACTGATGGGCAACTTAAAGAGCCTAACACTGCATGAGTAAATAAGAGGTAAAACAAAACCACTTTCTAAAACCGTTGGGCAAAAAGAGACAAGTCTACCTTTAACAGAGCCTGAAATTTGACCCCTCATGGTGCGCTTCCGGAACACTTGAATAGGATAAATAACGAGCAAAGATGTTACGATTAACTGTTTTGGCATTACTGTTTTTTTTTAGCTGTTTGGCAACTCTGCCGAAACAGGTATTGCTTTTCTGATTTTTTTTAACTGTTCCGGCTGTTGCCGGAACAGCCAGAACAGCTTTTGCTTTTCTGATTATTAGCCGTTTCTTCAACTCTACCGAAACAGGTATTGTTTTTCTGATTATTAGCTGTTTCGGCAGTAGACCTTTGGACCATCATCCAAGGACGGTCCTAGAAGAAATTCACAGTGATAACTTGAGTAGTTTATTTATTATTAATTTTTTAAGAATTGATTTTCCCCATAGACTTTGTACACAGATTGCACACAGTTTCGGACTGTCCTATATTAGGCTATGAGGGCGCTATTACAGAATTACGGTTACACATGCCTGGGCTTTCAATTTTCAACAAACTGTCCTATATTGAACCATGTGGATGGCGTTGTTGCATAACGTAGGGTTTGTACACACATTGTCCAGCGTAATGTGTGAGCAGTCCTCAACTTTGACCGAGAATTACTACCGGAACGAAAAAGAAATCTGACTACATTTTCCCTTCCGTTCGATCGGCAATATGCCGAAGTGTGCAAATATTAAATAATATTTCATATGTTTTGTCCTATTTAGACAAAAATCACGTGACATGAAATTAAAGAGTAGTTTTCTGCACACGTGCTTCTAGCCCATTGACTTTGTAGGTCAAATAACGTGACCCTTCCTTCCGGTTTCAACCAGAAGTAGGCTTATTGTTTAAAAGTGGTAGAAGCCAAACCAACCCAAATGCTGGCTTGAAAACATGTACAAAGTCAATAGGATGAAATAAATATTGAAAAATCAAGAATAAATGACATGATGAAGTCATCATGACGTCCTTTACATACGATAGTTTTTGTATCACGGTCTTTGTTGGCTGTCACTTTGTGCACGTTTTCAAGGTTCAATTTTAAAACCTTTCCGATGTTTGCTGGTTATCAAAGTCTAGCACAAAAAAAATCACGGTCTTTGTTGGCTGTCACTTTGTGCACGTTTTCAAGGTTCAATTTTAAAACCTTTCCGATGTTTGCTGGTTATCAAAGTCTAGCACAAAAAAAATCATTTGCGGAAACACTGCTCCTTTAAGTTCATGTCACGTGATTTGCACTTAAACTATACACTTTTAATGAAATATTACTTCATATTCCGACTCTTAGGTATATTTCAAATAAAATAACACAGCGTACCCTATTTCTCTTTCATTCTGATAGTAATCTTGCGCCAAAGTTAAAGACTATTCGTTCGCTTGTATTAAGTAGCAAAACGTGTACAAAACGTATGGGACAATATTAAATATTCAAAAATGAATATAAAATAAGGCAATGACGTCATCGTGTCACACGTGTGCAGGAAAACTACTCCTTTAATTTCATGTCACGTGATTTTTTTCTAAACTGGACAAAATGTAAGCAATATTATTTAATGTTTGCACACTTGGTATATTTGCGATCGAACGGAAAGGAAAATTTAGTCTGATTTCTTTTTCGTTCTGGTAGTAATTTTCGGTCGAAGTTGAGGACTGCTCGCACATTACGCTGGACAATGTGTGTACAAACCCTACGTTATGCAACAACGCCATCCACATGGTTCAATATAGGACAGTTTGTTGAAAATTGAAAGCCCAGGCATGTGTAACCGTAATTCTGCAATAGCGCCCTCATAGCCTAATATAGGACAGTCCAAAAACTGTGTGCAATCTGTGTACAAAGTCTATGGGGAAAAATTAATTCTTAAAAAATTAATAATAAACTACTTAAATTATCACTGTGAATTTCTTCTAGGACCGTCCTTGGATGATGGTCCAAAGAATCTGCTGCCGAAACAGCTAATAATCAGAAAAACAATACCTGTTTCGGTAGAGTTGACGAAACGGCTAATAATCAGAAAAGCAAAAGCTATTTTTGCTGTTCCCGCAACAGCCGGAACAGTTAAAAAAAAATCAGAAAAGCAATACCTGCTTCGGCAGAGTTGCTGAAACAGCTAATCAGAAAAGCAAGAGCTCTTCTGGCTGATACCAAACAGCTAAAAAATAATCAGAAAAGCAAGACTGTTTCTGCAGAGTTGACGAAACAGCAAATAATCAGACAAACAAAAGCTGTTCTAGCTGTTGCCGAAACAGCTAAAAGCATAATAATCAGAAAAGCAAGAGCTCTTCTGGCTGTTCCGGTTGTTGCAGAGACACCTACAAAAAATAACAAAAAGACTACCTTTGTGCACCTTGCGAAAAAGCCCCCCCCCAAAAAAAAAAAAAAGAGAAAAGAAAAGTGCCTTTTTTGCAACATGCGAAAAAGCCAAAAAGTACATGAAAAAAATAATCAGAAAAGCAAGAGCTGATCTGGCTGTTGCCAAACAGCTAAAAAAAAAACCAGAAATGCCGAAACAGCTAATTGTTAGATTTTTGCTCGTTATTTATCCTATTCAAGTGTTCCGGAAGCGCACCATCAGGGGTCAAATTTCAGGCTCTGTTAAAGGTAGACGTGTCTCTTTTTGCCCAACGGTTTTAGAAAGAGGTTTTGTTTTACCACTTATTTACCCATGCAGTTTTATGCTCTTTAAGTTGCCCACCAATCCTGCGATTCACCTGTTATTCCGCATAGGGCAAAAGTATGGTTAATAATTTTTGGAAAGAACTGATTAAAAATATATCATATCAAACCCTTATTCAAAAGAAAACCGCTTCTGGTCATTGTTTTGAACGTCGACCTGATCCGACACCCCCCCCCAACACAATTGAACCCTCGAAAGGCTTACCGTTCCTTCGGAGTGCCGGGATTATTTCCGCCCTACATCGTATGTACATGTATTTTGTAAGGGGGGGGGGATTTACTGTCGGACAGTGAGTGTGACCCAACTTGAAAAACGCACAGTTGCATTCGATGTCCCTCTCTACGAGTACCTAAGGAGCCCCTAAGGGGACAGGCACAATGAATTTTTTTAAATTCCGTTCCCTGGAATTATTATTTCGTTCCCTCAAAATCATCTTGTTCCCACGCAATAATATAATAATAAGTACCACTCTATCTTGCCCATCGTTTGCTCATATGCATGCAGTCCGTGTCAAGAAAGCCGACCATAAACAAAAAGCATCAAATTCCAGTATCGGTTTCGCTTCAGGAGGCATTATATTGCAACTTAAAAAAACATATTTAGCTAAAGTCTCCAGAATTTGGGACGTAACTTTGGGACGGTGATTTTTGGTAGATAACGTCTCGTATAGCATCTCTTCTACGACTGACTGTATTTTGACGTCATGGTGTGTGTTGCGGTCATGATGCAAACTACGGCTGCATCCGAATCTCTTGTCTAGAGCTAGCTCTAGGTCTTCGCTCCATTGGAAATGCGTGGAGACGCGTAGACAATAGACCTAGCCGTAGCTCTGGAAGCCCAAGCGTCAGACGGTTGCGTTCGTCCAGGCTTTTAGGTAGAAAATATATGGGTTTTTTTAGATTGATGCAAATTGACTCGCCTACAGTTACTTCATTTTTTGGTGTGCTAAATAAGGAGACACTTTTAGTTCTAACGCTCAGTATTTTTCAGGCTCTAATCTGAACAAGCATGTTCGAACCATCAAACTATTAAAGCTGAACAGGTTTCATTTGAATAGCACCATCCCTGGCCTGTACCGTACCCATGGCATGCCATGGATGTGGGATTTTTGAGAGATTTGTTCCGGTGCACGACCCACGTTAGGACTTAGGGAAAACTCAGCTGAAAGTGTGCAAATTTCTGGATGTTGTCATTAACTTCAGGCTGTCAAATTTCACGACACCGAAATTGTTCACAGAGGTGATCAGTAGCATATGTTTTTAATTTGAAGGTTATAATGTCATTATTTAACTAATTTAAAGTTTTCAGCAAGGGGATTTTGGCAATGTTCCATGAGGATAAAAGTCAAGGAAAGGTTTTGAGCAGCACTTTAAAAGTAGAGGACACAACTGTAATTGGGCCAGTCTAGTGGACTGTAGGTACCTACCTCCGTATCCTTTACCCTACTCCTAAACTGAAAACAAGCTCCTACATACATGTAGTCTGGCCACTCTCAGAGTTGCGCTAGCAGATCAGCAGATACACATAGAGACAAGTCAACTTACTAGTATTGTCCCTCATAATTGGACTGGTTTTCTGCTTGAGTCCTGTCTGCTAGAGTTAGTGATTGAAGGTTGAGTGTATTCTGAGGTTTATTTTACACACTGTGTTGTTTTGGTTTTAAGTCTTTGGTGTTTTTAACTGTTACTGCTTTTAAGTAACTGCTCTAGGGTGGGTTGGTGTTTTGACGTGTTTTGTTTCAAAATCTAGAATCGGTGTCTTATGAGTACAGTACTTACTAAGTAAGTTCCAGTACGTTCCCTGCAATTTTTCCCTTGAATTCTTCATCAATTTTAGTTTGCAGTTCTCCCCCGTAGCATCCTACTTATTTTGTAAGCTCATCCTGTACGTGTACTTCTTCAGTGCATGGCCACACTTGAATGCTTGGCCCAACCGTTACACGCACCTGGAAGCTGTGTAATGAACATACATCTCATTCAGGTAAGAGAATACTGGATGACTGATGTGTGTAAGTATAGGGACATGACATACATGTAAGCCAGCACTCCAATTTCACCACACCTCCTGTGGCCATGGTGGTCGGTGCCCTTACAAGGGGGTGTGGTGCCCTCAAAAGTTCCACTTTGTCCAGGGCCCAAACTGGTCATACATGTGTCCCATTCTTCCTGGCAGTGGCGCCCCTTGTTTCTCATAAGTTGCTTACTTCGCATTCATGTTAATGTATTTCGTGTTGCGGTCTAACATTATACGATTGTCTTCATGCCACATGGGTGCACATATAGCCTAGCCAGCCAAGCTGGCCGACCTATTGTGCAACAACTCGGCTGGCACATGTATACACGGGCTTAGGCTATGTCCGAAGCAGGCCTCCACAGCTACAGCTAGGTCGTTTGTCCCTTTTGTTGCGGATTGTGTATGCACGCTCGCAGCAAATTCAACTACATGTGTCTAACTGATTATTCTGTGACGTGATGGATTGGTCAACTTTACGCCACAAGGGGATGTTGTTGGTAAGCTAATGCTGTGCAGTCCAAAAAGATTTGTCAAATTGAAACAAACCCTGTTCTCTTTGTTAAATGTATGGTTAAATTCACTAGAATTCTTAAATTAAGAAATTCTTTCTCAGAAAATATGCCAGTTCCATCCTGTAATATACAATGTTTTGTCATGGATTGTAAAATATTTAAATATGATAGCTTATTATCAAGCACATAAAACATCATCTTTTCCAGTTTCATAACTTGTTTTGCAGAAAATTTTACATGTACATGTACACCTTGGCCTCAGTGCCTTTCCTCTGTAGATATTTGGCCTTTTGTCCGTGTTATTAGCCGCTGTGCCCCTCAACGGGTCCCATACCGGTATTTCGTGAGGCCAAAATGGCAGTGCCCCCAAAAGTCTAAATTCAAGCCTTGCAATGCTCATGTACATGTACTTCACACTTGCTAACCCTTCTATTTTAATCAGAACTGTCCTGACTTTCATATTCTTAGACGGCACAAAATTGTAATATTTCCATGTCACAAGCCCACAGCAAAACAAGCAGCCATGCTAGAGAATCTTTTTTACAAACATACATGGGAATGCACACAGGCACCATGTTTTCCTATTCCAAATGTGTAAAATGCCATAGCCATGCCCTACTCAATACCCCTGAGGTTTCTCCCATGGGCAATATTTTTTTTTCTTTTTTCAAAATATTGACTTCAGAGATATTTAGCTACTCTTAAGCGTTTTATTGTCTCACAATGTGAAAGTTGCCCTCTATGAAAAATCTCCAGAATGGTAGCGGCCATGTTGTTTTAATGGGGATTTAAAAAGGTGCTTTTTGCTGCTTTTTCTGTACATTAAGATCAAATTGAGGCAAAACACAACAGGAAACAAAATAATTTGTACTATGTACTTTTGAATTCCAGGTTTTTATTAAACCGAGCAGAAAAAACAAGTACAGTGGAGTAAACTTTTACTGGTAAGTGAACCATCATACACTGTGGAAAATGTTGAGTCATTCATCCTAGTTTCTGCTTGCTCTCATTTTAGTTTCTTCCTGACTAGTTATTTGTATAATTATTGAGCTGGAAAACAAATACAAAACTTTTATTGAGATAAAATAAGTAAATCCCAATTTTCTGCTTGTGAAAATTTAATTTTGATTGCTGATTAAGTCAAGGATATGGAGGACGTGCATCATGTCTCGGGTGAAAAGTTACAACGAACACAATGACTGAACTAATATTTTTCTGCAGACTAATAAAGTGGACAATTTCCGTGGTTGCCTTGCCAAAAAGACTAAATTTTAGCCACCGAAAGGATGCTTGACTTTGTCAGTCGCCACGGCAACTGGCAGCTTTCCTGCAACCCTGCACTTCACGAATGTTTTTCACAATTGCTCTCAATCTTGTTGCACATGTCCATTTTTGGGGTGACAGTTTCACTGCGTTCAAGACATTTGTTGATGTATATTTGTGACAGGTCACTTTTGTATGTTATTTGTATAGCGCCCTCAGTTGGCTGTGCTCAGTCAACCATTCAGTGTGAGTTCATTTAGAGACCCCCTCTGGGCACTTGCAAGTTCATTTAGTGACCCCCTGTAGGCACCTTTGTAGTATATTGCCCTTTGTCTCATAACACACTGAGTCTTCAGCCAGTAAGCACCGTCCAGAGTCATCCTTCAGCTGCCACATAGCCAACAAGTGCCATGATGCCTGTCTCAGCAATTTAGTCCAGTTCATCTTTTGTATTCTATCCAAGTCTGACTGGGGTAAGTGTACTTTCTTATATTCTTATTGTGTATTTAGTGTCCATCTTATACTGTATAATTAGTGTCTTTAACTTAACTGAAAGTTTTGTTATTTTCCTTAGCTCGATTGACTTTTCTTTAAGTTTAGTTAGAAACTCCCTGGCTGCCTTAACTTAAATTATCTAGTTCTTTGATAGTTTCAGTGATCTGGGGACAGTGAGGAACGTCTTTGTTGTATTTTAAGGCATTGAAGATCAATAGTGAACATGAGTGCTTTTAAGATGGCATTTTGTGTAACATTTATGTGAGCTCTGTTTGTTGCATTTTCTATTTTTACATTTTACTTTTGAATCACTTTTTAAATAATTTACTGAAATCCACGAGAGGCAAAGTTAGAGCCAATTTGAGAGTGGCAGGATCAGTTTTCTTTTCTTTTTTATAATGATTTTTTTCTTCCTTTACGTATTTTGACTATACCATTGCGGTTTAGTGATTTCTTGAAGTTATCCATTTGGTGCATGTGTAAGGCACACTGCCCATGTGGCACATGGTACAGGAAGTCTTTAATCCTCAAGTTGCCGCATATTCAATGATGTGTAAATAGTCTTGCTATCCTTTAGTGCAGCAAGGAGGAAGTCAGCCACCACTGTTTATTGCCCCTTACTAGGAAGCCTATTGTTCCTGCTTAGTTAAGCACTGTGGGAAGACTTAGTGGCAGTGCATGTAGGCTGGATAGACTGGTGTGCCAGTCACCGTGTGATTTGTTTTTGTTGCTTATTACTGGAGTGCAGGTAAAAGCATATACGTGCCCTGTGCGTCCGAGCCTAGTGCATCATGTTGTGTTTAAAGGAACTGCAGATTTTTTTATAACTTTAATATGTGTTTGATTGTTCTTTGCCAGAATGGTACATCCATCGGTTTAGTACTTATCTTGCATTATTTTGTTTCTTGTTTCAGGGTTTTTCTTGTTTTGGTTTTAGCTTTCTGCACCATTAAAGATTTGGAAAGAAACCAGACCATGCGTCAATGGCCTTGACTTTCCCCTGTGTCACATATTGCAGGGCATTCCTTGAAGGGACAGTTGCGTCCATTGCTGACAAAAGACTCCTTCCATCAGCTGTTTAAATTCTGTGTTGCAAAAACCCTGATATTCCTCTGTCAGCATCTGGCATTCAACGTAGGCCGGTCATTACAATCAGGATTTCGTTGATCTGTGGTGTATGAGAACAGCATTGCAACTTTATCCACTGCAGAAGGCTTGATCTCAACAAACCGGCATTTTGCTTGTACCCCTCTGACTTGTCAGTGGAATTCTGGCACTCGAGTTTGTCAAGAGAAGTTGTCTTGGCAATATCGGGATGGAGCAGCAGGACATCCGTTGTCAGCACTGCATCGGCTTGGTCCTTGAAGACTCATCTCTAGCAACAGCAAGTTCCTATTTACTCCTTTGTTTGCCTTATGTAGACTGTTGGTGAGTTCATCTGAAATGGAATGTTTGGAGATGTAACAATTTGTGGCCATTCTGACACCAGCCTTTGTTCCATTTGCAGACTGCACGTTCCAATCAACCCAGTGTTGCTGCAGAACTAGCTGGCTGTGCAAGTCTGATAAATTGCTCTTGCGTGTGATCATCTGACAGAATACATGTGGCCACAACTCATTCCCTCATGTCCTATAGACCTAGTACATTAAGACCTACCCCACCTCATTGTCTTTTGATATAGCAAGTGTAGACAAAGTGTGACATCATTATGTCCATTTAAAAGTCATCCTTGTTGGATAAATTTATTTTGCCCAAATACTGGGTGACATATATAGGGAGCCATAACATAGCTCAAATGGTCCTCAAAATCCTCTGATTTCAATATGATTTCACATGCACCCTTGAAGGCTGCGGTTAATACTGTTTGTAATTTGGGAATGTTTTCTGCACAGACTGTATTGACCTTTAGTTGGACCGAGAGAAAACATAATTTCCTTGGCATGAGAGGCTCCTTTGGTACTAACTATGCATCACTGGTTCATGAACGACTAGGATATGCAAGAGGTGCAGCCCCATCGCTACCAACAAAATGAATACTCCCAACCAACAAGGCTCTTCTCAACCAATTAGGCTGTGCTTCTACTCAAGGTGGATAGCATTTGGGGATGGCAGCTGAAACCTTAACTGGAAGAGATTGACTGGGTGAAATAATAGATGGGATTGTTTAATTATACTATAGCCCTAGACCAACACTTCTTGTATTGTGGGTTTCCATCTGAATGCAGATGGCTGAAAATAAGTCTTAAGAATGCCAAAAATGGAGTAATGTTTAAAGCAATGCTTAAAGGCTTAAGAAAAATGACTTTTTGGAATGTACATGTATTTTAAGGTGTTTTGAAGAATAAATGTACTTAGATAACCAAGCAACAATAAAAAGAAACGGAAAATGACAACTAAGAAGGTGATGAGATTTTTATGAAATGTTTATGAGAAATTCCAGTTATGTGAGCTTGTACATGTATATTATTTGGCCCTGATCTTTTGTTGATTTGATACTGTTTTCAATGATGCTTCAATTGCTGTTGTAAAGCGCACCTTATAATTTGAAACGGTGGCCCCCACAGATGTTAGTCATAAGGGCTGAAATTCAAACATGGTTTGTGATTAATTTCCCTAGTTTCAGCAGTGACAGAGAGACAAGAACAAGCTAGTCCCAGGACAAAGTTTTCTGAAGTGTGACAGATCAGAGATATCATATCACTGGGGACAATACTCGACCAGTATGGAAACAGCTTACATCGTTTTCTGATATTAGTCCATGGAACTGCGAATAACATGTCCAGTTTAGTAAATCTGGAACTTAGGTTTTGTCTCATAAGCTTTTTAACTAATGAGAATCTGCAGTCTTTAGGGCTGGGTCAACCTTAACTAAACAAATTGGAAGATGCAGTCATTAGGTGTGGTGGTAACATTGGTGACAAACTGAACAGAAATTGGACAGAAGCTGAATCCACCGGCTGCTTGCAGTGAATGGGGAGTTGTACTGAAATAATAAAGGGGATGGATCGAGATTATAGAGGGATAAATGTCCTCATTCCTGGATCCAAATCATGTACAAGGATGACTGTACACATTCAACAGGTGTCATATAAAACATTTGGATTGTTATTTCATTTTATCAGCTAACTTATTAGTCAATGAAGCAATCAGTGGCCATCTTTCTGTGTCAAACACAAAGCCTTTAAATATAACAGTTTGTTACATTATGGCATGCGAGCCAACATTCACAGATGGTTGGTGGTGGTTTCAGTTGGTACAATAGAAATTTGAGTCTAGAGTTTCTTTATGACACAGGCAGGCTTCTACAATACACACATTAGCCGGAAAGTATGATATGGAAGCCAATATTGACCATAATTCCTGGGTGTAAAGTTTAATCACACCTGTCTGGAACTACATGTCTGGAAGAAGGTCATTGGGGAAGCACTAACAACTTCTTAATCAGTTTCCTCCACCTCTCTCAATCCTCTCATTGCCCTCTGACAACCAGTCAATCCAGGTTATACACTCATGTTGTATTGTCATTTCCTATTGCCATAGGAAACACTGCTAGATGCAGATGTAAAGTAAACATGACATTATTATATTACAGGTCTATTTGCTTTTCCCTAAGTTGCCAGAGATGGAAGACTTTCTCGTTGGATAAACTTATTTGTGCCAAGAACTGGGTGACACACATGCATATGGAGAGCCATGATTTAATACCATTAATAACTTTGGGAATGGTTTATGCACAGTCTGTGATCCCCGTATAGAAATTGGGGATGGCAGGTAAAACATGAAATAGCTGAGAGTGTTTGGCCAAAGCCCTTGGGTGTGTGCGAAATCATATTGGAATCAGAGGATTTGGGACAATTTTAATTAGGCCTTTTTGTATTTTCTGGGTTTGTTATAAGAGCCCAAGAAAGTAGAGGGGTGTGAGTTGCAAAATGGCTGCTTCGAGGCTTGAGAGGTTTTACTCTTCGAGAATTATTTGCTGACCAACCAACAATTGAAGAGAGTTGAAAGAAAGGAGAAGACAAAAATAAGTTTCATATAAAGACGTCCCAGTGATGTCCACTTGTATGTTATTTGGCCCCGATCTTCGTTGATTTAACTCTGTTTTCAGTGTTGCCTAAATTGTTGTGGTGGCTCCTCAGTGAGTAGTCATACAGTCTGTGATAAAAACATGGTTTCTTTGGTTTTGTTACTTGTAGCATTGATGAAGAGACAAGACCAGACCCCTGGGAGACAGTTTTCTGGATTGTAACACATCACCAGATATTTGCTACTGCCAACACTACTCACTTGGTAAGCACTTTATATCGTGTTCTGATTTTAGCCTCATACAAAAGGCATGTTCCAGCTCCTTAAAAAAAAGGAGCTGTACCTGAGTTGTATAAATGTACAGTTGTTCTGTAAAATCTGGAGCATGGCTTGGACTCCACTCTTGAGGATGACAAGAGCAGCTGGTTGAAAGGTCGAGTACACGCTCAACGGTTTTTTGTCCACAGTTCAAATTGTGCAGTTTTGTAGAAATTTGGCCATTTACATAGAGAGGTATTGAGTTTTTTTTTCTCACTTCTAACCGTTAACTTAAATTTGTACGTACTGTATCTCATATATCTCATTTGCTGCATTCTGATGTTTTCCCATTGGAATTACAACATAAAGCTCCTCAATTTTTAATTTCTCGTTAAAGAGTTTGTAAATAGTGCACAATTCAAATCGTGCAGGTATGTAGACATTTGACCATTTAGTTAGAGAGGTATTGAGTCTTTTCATTGATCTACCCTGAACTTTGAAAATACATATTTCACCCAATCTCATTTGCTGCATGTTTTCCCCTCTGAATTCTAACATAAGTAAAGCTCCAAAAATATAAATTGTAAAGGAAATCAATTCCTCAATAGTCCACACTTCAAGTCATGCAGGTATTTAGATATGTGCTCATTTAGCTAGAGAGGTATTGAGTCTTTGTTCTCCTCTACCCCTAAAAAGTACCTATCTTACCCCATCGCATTTGCAGAATCCTGATCTTTTCCCCTCTCAAATCTGATATGACAAAGCTTGAACAGTCTAAATTTGTAAAGAAATCTGTTTGTAAATAGTCCATGCTTCAAATCATGCATGTATTTAGATATTTGGTCATTTAGTTTGAGAGTTATTGAGTCTTTTCATTGCTCTACCCTTCACTTTCAAAATATTTTACCTTCTCAAATTTGCAGCATTTGCAGAACTGTTCCCCTCTCAATTGTGACATAACTAAGGCTCCAACAGTCTAAATGTTCAAAGAAATCTGTTCCTGAATAGTCCATGTTTCAAATCGAGGAGGTTTGTAGATATTTGGTCATTTAGTTTTGAGAGGCATTGAGTCTTTTTGTTGGTCTACCCTTAACTTTGAAAATACATACAAATTTCACCCCATTTATTTGCTCCATTCCGATGTTTTCCCCTCTGAATTCTAACATAACTGATCACTCATAGTCCCTCAAGGTGCATAAAGGTTCTCTGGTGACTTCATTGCTAGTCTGTTTGTGTATACTAATACAGGTATACATGTACACTGTAAAGTAGCTGTGCATATATCCAGCAATAAGGCCAAATTACTCTGACTTGCAGTGTTCCTTTTCTCATGATTTCTGATCTTGCTGTTACTAAGGGAATAAATCACCAATTAGGACCGAACCTCTTTTAGTAGGAGACAAATCCCTCTGCTGAAACTCAGAGCAAAAAACCACACAGATGAACAAACAGAAATAGTTGGTTGCTGCTGTTTGTTGGAAATTGGAATAGAACCTAATATTTGACTTTGTGAGGCTAAGGTTGAAATTAGCCTAACAAATATTTAACTCTGTATGATGTACAAGGACACTTCCTACTCTTAGATAAGTGCAGGTGTTTGCCCAGACTCTCATCAGTCTTTCCATGGACGGTTCGTGTACAGATTAGGGGCCACTCAAAATTTTCAGTGTTTTTAAATTTCTGATTTTTTTTCATTTTTTTTGATCCACCCACCCACCCCCAATTTTGATTACAAAAACTGAATTTTCATCCAGTACGTGTACATTATACATTTGATATAAATTTATATATATGTAAAAATCTACAATGCAACACAGTATGACAAGATGATGGCTGGAATTGCAATAAATGATCGTGATCGATTGTGCATGATCGAACAGCATGCCATGTCCAATCCACTCAAAAATGGATCTCCTGAGGTACGGCTACGCCTACAGTCAATTACAGCGTCTCCACGCACATGCATATGTATTTCTATTGAAACAGAGACTTAGACCTAGCTCTAGCCAACAGATTTGGACGCAATTTGCTGCTGTCTGGTTAGTCTTAGATACAAGGTGATGAACATATCACCATTATTAGTAACTGGTTATATAGTAGGTTTATATAATACACCTGGTACCCTGCTACATTTGTCTTTAATCACCACTGCAAGTGCCCACCTTCCAAGTCTTAGAGTAAAAAACCGCCTCATTCCATGATGTTTCACACGTTCATAATAAAGCACAGGAAGGGTCAATCTGTCTGTATATGGAAACAAGGTTAATAAAGATTGCAGTTTTGGAATGCTGGCGTGGCGTGCATGCTACGTGTATTTCAGGCAAGTCAGAAAAATAAGTTTTTCTGGATTTTAATATAAAAAGTAAATTTCGATTTTCAATTTATTTTCTTGACCCATCCACCCACTATTTAAAAAAAATGTCAAAAATTCAAAAAACACTGAAAATTTTGAGTGGCCCCTTAGGAAGACCAGTGTCCATTGCTGGAAAATCACCTGGAAAACCATTCACCCTTGCTCACTTTTTAATTCACTCATTTGTTTTTTACTGCCTGGTCTTGTCACAAGAGGAGTACTATCACCTCTTGGCTGAGAAGATCTACAAGATCCAGAAGGAGCTGCAGCAAAAGCAACAGAAGAGGATTCAGGAGGTACTGATGCTGCCGCTGGAGGCATCCTCACGATGGCAACAGCGCAGCTGCCCCAGCCACAGCCTCCCCACTATTTGCCCAGACCTGGATGTCTACTGGGAAAATGTAGCTCTTTCAACCAACGTATATCAGCATTATGCTGAACATAACAAAATGTATATGGTCTTGAAGGGTTATTTTGGTGTCAGTGTTGCTTTGGCTCAGCAATGAAAAGTTGACTGGTAGAATGGGGCGTCAGGTTGGCATAGTGACACTTTTGTCCCCTTCCACTTCTGTGAATCCAGCCCAGGTTATTTCTCAAATAGTTACGAGCAGCTGATTGAAAAACATCCTGGAGATTATATTGCTACCATCAATGAATAAAGCTGGAATTGTTATTGTTATTGGAATTACACAGGGGAAATGGTATTGTTTATGGTAGCAGGGCCAGGTTTCCTTCTTTTTTTTACGTTGATCACTTATTACTTTTGTTTTGCTGGGGATTATCGGAGGTGCTGTCCTGCAGTCCAGCAGTGTAGTCAGCGGGTGTAACCTTACCCATTGCAGGAGTGATGTGAAGGGCTAGGAAGTTTGCAATATTAATAGAAATTGCGGTGACCCATGGTCATAAGTGCCTTCCCAATTGATGTTTCTAAATGTGGTCAGAATACAGACTGATCCTTTGTGACTCATTCAAGGAAGTCTGTACACAGGTTAAAATAAATTTGGTGCGTGATTCTACTTACAGTTTTATTTTAATTCCAAACATCTGTAACTTTTTAAGTTATCACTGAATAATTTAGACCTTTTCTTTATTTGTAGTTTTCTGAAGGCTTTTATTTTACTTCATATTTGAACAGTGATGTCACCCATAGATCATCGTGCAATTTTTATCACTGCAGATGAATTGACTCAAAGTGTGTACAAAATGCAGATGTAAAACAAAAATTGTACGATGCAAACAACAAATAAAAGTGTAATGCAAATATGAATTTTATGTTTTGAAACAAATTCCATATCTCGGTATGTGGAATGAAAACGTCAACTGTACTCATAGCCAGTAAATGTAACTAACTCAAGCTTAAAATTGTATTTCTGATAGGAGCTTTACTTCAGGTGCGTCTGGAAAAAATCTCTTTTTTTTCTGCACACAACTGTCCTTGCCTATTGTCTCCTTCATGACTTGAACAAAGCTTTTGCCAAAATAAATTAGACTACTAATTTGGAAAACAGACTAATGGATATTTACATGTATGTTGATAGGGTCGCTGCTTGCCAAAGAGAAATCAAATGAAATGGGAAGGGGGAGGTTCAACAGCAACTCTTAAACTTGAAGGCCCCTTTTCTTTGAATGTCTGTATTTAAACAAGATATGCTCTTATTTTTATTTTTCTAAATCCACTTTGGATTTAACCATGATCTGGCCATCTATATACACAGGTAGGCCTACATGCTAATGGTTTCAAACTTCAAGCAAACCTTGACTCGATCAACTCGACTGACATTTAAACATGTCAATGCTCTGTTTATTTTTCAAGCACACACAGTCTTAGAAGTCCGTGGAGGTACACTGTGTGTTGAATTTGAACTTGGTAGCAGTGCATATATGGCCCTGTTGTAGTATGTGACACTCCATGGGCATGTCCCATATTGTTGGAAAGTATGAGGTTGTGGTAAGATATGTGTTACAAATACTCTTCAGATGACTTGTGTAAATCAGTATTTATGGTATTTGGCTGTGTTAATGGCCATATCTTACCTTTTTCAAGAGTTGAAATGTTTGGCCAAAATTATACCCACCTGCAAGTGGACAAGAGGAAAGGGGTGGAAGATTTGAGAAGTAAATGGCTATTCATGTTTCTTCATTTCCACTTGTTTGATTTTTTTTCATAAACAGAAGATTCACTATCCGATTTGCCATACTTGGTCTTGAAAGTCACAGATTTGAGTCTTAAGATGGCAACACCTTGCGATAGAAGAATAAAATAGAAAGCTTAAGGCTTTAGTACTGAACAGGTCCAGTCTCCCTCAGGAAACTACTAAGTCCCTTTGGTCTATGCATCTTGTATTCCAAAATGGTCCACCAATCAAAAATGGGTTTGTTTATGTGTCAGGCTTATGTAAAATAAATACAAGCCCTTTGCCTTGCAGACATTTTGGAGAAATATGGGTTAGAGAGTACAGATTTGATCTTGTATGGCCTGTTCTTTGCCACTCAGGGTCAATACACTTGAGGCAAACTAAGGGAATTTTTGTGTACAAAATGATTTTGAATTATAGATGAGTACTCCATGTACTTTTTGTAATTCTTGTAATTAGTGTAATTGTCGGAGGATTTTAATTGAATGAAATAAAATATGTGGCCTGAGACATTAATAACATGTCCATGATTTGAACTGCACTTTATTACTCCTTTTTTGCAACTTTCTGTTCCTCTTAAGTTGCATGTATATATGTAAGAAACCTGGAAGTTATGCCTTGTGGATTACTCTCGATGAAAAGTGCTCCAGAAATTTAAGAAGCTATTAAAAAAAATGATTTAATGAGGACACCCCAACAAATATGAAGATTTTTGAAAGGTATAGCTCAAATCTTTTTTTTCCTGAATGAAAGAATAAGATTAAAAAAAGTCTCTGATTTATATCGATTTATTTTGTGGAAATATTTCATTTTCTAAAATTGATCTTGTTAGGCATAGGTGTTGGCATTTCTCTTGGGATGGGGGAGGGCACTGCATTTATCAGCATTAAACTGAAAAAAAAAGAATTAAAGGTAGAAGGGTGTTAACGCCGATGTATTTTCAAATAATTTAATTGGATTTGTTTTACTCACTTTTCCCTAATATAAAACCTACGATATAGGAAAAAATTGAAAGAGTGCCCTTTGATTTGAAAAAATGTTCAAAGAAACCCCGGTCAGTGGCAAAAGCAGGGATAACGCAAAACAGTTTTAAAACAGCGGTCCCAAATCCCATTTGCGATTTTCAAACACTTTTATTTTCTCTTTCCCCAGGATGAGATGGGGAGGAGCCTCTCCCTCTTGTAACGTGCACAATCACAAACTTGAAGCGACGTCGACGAGAGCGCGGTTCTCGTACCACTTTTTGAGTGTAGTGACTTGGACCAATGCTTGAAGCTTGAAGCTCAAGAAATCTGATCTTGTTAGCGCTACTGGCCTTTTCCAACTGAGGGCGTTGTACATGTGTTACTCGTGTCCGTCCGGCACGCGATGATCATGCTGCGTTCGAAGTTTTGTGAAACTTCACGATTTTCAGCAAAGATTGTATAGCGCTGCGCTATACAAATAAACAGCGCTCTTACTCATTTAGTCATTCCCCTATAATAAACCTTTGTTGTTTCGCAATGCATTATGGGTTTGGATGACAAGTAAGCAATACATTTTATGCACAACCCTATGGGTGTAGTGTACATGTACCTGCAAAACAATCAGTTACCATTTTATTTCATACTCCAGTTCAAGTTTCCTCTTCTCACAGTGTTGCATTATGGATTTGGGATGAAGGTACAGTACATGTATTCACAAACCTTGAAGTATAGCATGGCAGAAAAGAAAAATTCAGAGAATCCCTTCAACAATACAATCTGGTCATAGACCATGCCTTGACTGAGATCGTGAATACTATTGCCCAATTAAAATCATGACTTGTAGCTCATTCATCCTGCATTTACCAAAAGCAATCACGTTATTTTTAGATTAGAATGATTTGTGCCCTTAAAAAAAGACAATCGAGGGTGATTTTTTCTCTCACAAATATTTGAAAATTTATTTAATTGTTTAAAAAGTGCAATAAAAAGCGTGTTGCTGTTGGCCTTGAGAGAAACTCCCTTTTTTCAGATTATAACAACTCAAATTTATAAATGTAGTTTTCATCTCCCTACTTCATCTGTTGCTCCAAGTGATGACACGTCTGACGTCCAGGAGAACTGTGGTGTGACCGTAATGCAAACCAGTAATGAGGTTGACTGCAGGAAATGGGACAAGAAACACTTCTACTGTTACTGCGATGTATCCCAGGCCAAGCTCCCCCGTCATCTCCAGTCATGTCACAAGGAAGAAAGAGAAGTCATCGAGATCGCCGGTGAGCCTAACGCTGGTGTGCGTAAAAAACTTCTGTTGAAAATTCGCAATATAGGCAATCACGGGAACAATTGTCAGGTTCTTCGTGAAGGTCGTGATGTGCTCGTTGTCGGGTACAGGCCAAATTGCAAGGTATCTCCCGATGCATATGGACCATACGTACAGTATATTGTTACGGCTATTATGTGCGTACCGATTTGTTGCGACACGCGTGCCCTTTGAAGCCCGCACCCACTCCACAGACTGACAGCACCGGTAAGAGGGCTCGTGTGGGTGGACGGGTCGCTCACAAGAGTGATTTGTTGGAACCCCCTCCTGTTGGCGTGTCGTTCCAGTTACACCAGGTTCTTAGTCCAATGAAGAGAGATGATGTGGCTTTGGTAGTCAAGAATGACACGTTGATTGTTGAATTGGCCATGCGTGAATACATGAAACTAGATCAGCATGGCTACATCCGTAACAGGGTGCGTGAATTGGGTCGACTTGTCATACAACTCCGAAAGAACACCCAGCAACCAAATGCATCACTCGAATCATTTGTCCATCCACACCTTTCTGATATTGTGAAGGCCGTCCACGATATTGCCGGCTTCAGGGAAGACAAACAGTTGTGCAATGTTCCGTTACTAGCGTAGAAGATTGGTTATTCCGTCAAGAAGTGTGCACTCGTCTTGAAAGGAAGTGCCCTAGAGTCCGGCCAAAAACACGAAGCGGAGCGTGCGGAAGACTTTCTGCAGTTGTGTGAATTGAACTGGCGAGACCTTGTGTCCACACACGCACACAGAACGCTGTACCAAGGAAAACGCAACAAAGTCACCATTCTCCCGACGAATGCCGATGTAGTCCACCTGTCGTCGTTCCTTCGTGAAGCTGGCAACCGGGAACTTAACTCCTGCAGGGTGCTCGGGGCAAACAAATCAGGCCAGTTTGGCAGAAATTGAATGAGGTCAGTCTGTGCCACCTCATCATGTTCAACCGAAGAAGGCAGGGGGAGGTTTCAAAGATGAAACTTGAAGATTTCCACAAGCACAGCACCGCCAAACTGGAGGGGGAACGCCTGTTGAGTGATTTAGAGCGCCAGCTGTGCAAGATGTTCCGTGTTGTCGAAATAGTCGGCAAGAGAGGCAGAACTGTTGCCGTGCTCCTAAGCAATGAGGCAGTAGCGTGGTTAAGTGCCCTTGTCGCCAAGAGACATGAAGCTGGAGTAGCCCAAGACAACAACTTCTTGTTCGCACGGTGTTGTTATGGTGGGAGAGGCCACATACGAGGGAGTGACTGTTTAAGGGCATATGCAGATAAGGCTGGCCTTAAAAATGCATCCAGCATCCGGTCCACCCAACTCCGTAAACATGTAGCAACTGCATTGCAAATTCTTGCATTAAAGGAACATCAGCTTGAAACTCTAGCCAACTTCACGGGCCACGATCTGCGGGTACATCACGAATACTACCAGTTGCCAGATACTGTACAGCGGGTCACCAAACTGTCCAGACTTTTCCTGAGTTTGGAGAGGGGCAACCTGTCTTCCCAGCAGGGCAAATCCTTGGACGATCTGCATGTAACTGGAGGTGAGGGCACCTTGTACTCAAACCATGTTTCCCAATTTCAGAAGGCTTCACCAGTGAAGAGGACAGCAGCGACAATGGGGACAGCAGTGAAGACTTCTGCAATGAATCCGTCGAAAACGGTAAGATTTGGTCTGTCTGTCTGTCTGTCTGTCTGTCTGTCTGTCTGTCTGTCTGTCTGTCTGTCTGTCTGTCTGTCTGTCTGTCTGTCTGTCTGTCTGTCTGTCGGGCTGTCTGTTACTCTGTCGGGCTGTCTGTTACTCTGTCAGGCTGTCTGCTGAGCTGTTACCTACATTTCTAATGTCCTTTTCTTGCCTCTACATTAATAGGACAGCTTCCTGGTGTTGCTGCTGCATCTCGAACAAGGGAACCCTCTCCGCCATCGAGACGAGTGAAGCAGCGTCCCTGGACTACAGCGGAGAAGACAGACGTCCAAGAAGGCCTGCGCAAATTCTTCCAGTTGAGGAAAGTTCCTGGCAAGCTGGACAACGACGCAGCTTGCACTGTGGCACTGCAGACCTGTACTTGGAGAAACATCAAAGACTTTTGTCGTAACTCTATGAAGTTGTAGGCAAGTTAAGCTAGGATTAGCCACACCAGCCATTCTCTCGAGACATTATACCACATTGATGCTGAACCCTATAGTACTAGGCAAATAACGCACTCTATTTTTAGCGGCCAAAACAACCAAAAACTTGTGAGTGTTGTCCTTGGTGTTATAGGCTGCACTCACATGGACGACAAGTCCTCCGTCTGATAGTTTGGAAAGTATGCCCTCCATCTGCAGTGTCTACATGTGTACGTGTGTGGAGGCAGTGTTGTTAAAAAACCAGGTGTGTGAAGGTTGAAGTGCGCCTCCCTGCGCCGGAGGTTGGTTATGTCAACTTGCTGCCTCCTTGTGCGTAGTCGTGTGCATTCGAACTGAAATCTGCAGTTAAATTTCCTCCTTTTTCTCCCATTATTTAAATCAGTTGTGCTGGTGTACATAGACTGGAAGGTTTCTAGAGCTTCCTCAAGTTCGTGATTGTTTAGAAATTCTCGCATAAAATGTAGATTGGCAACTTTCTAAGATGGCGGCGTTCCTTGACAATTATATGGAGTTATAGTTGAGTTCAAGAACTGATTCCCTTTACAATTTAGATTTTTTGAGCTTTAGTCATGTTAGAATTCAGAATTTAGAATTTCAGTTACATTGGAATGCTGTTAATGAATGAGGTGAAATATGTACAAATTTTCAAAGTCAAGGGCAGAGCAACGAAAAGACTCAATACTTCTCTAACTAAATGGCCAAAGATCTAAATACCTTTTCCATTTGTTGTGTGGACTATTTAGGAACATATTTCTTTACAAAATTAGACTGTTGCAGCTTAGCTATGTCAGAATTGAAGGGAGGTCGAAATGCTGCAAATGCAATGAGGTGAAATATGTTTAAAAAATTCAAAGTTAAGGGTAGAGCAACGAAAAGTTAGTCTGCACCCTCAGAGGCAGACAACTTATGGAAGGTCACGGCGCTATCACAGAGGTAAAACTCTGATATCAAAATTCAGCCGCGTGGTCGGAAGTGCAAAAATTACCAGAATTGGGGCTGCGGAGCACGCGTTCGTTTTAGCTCGATTGCAAACTGTTTCAGTTATGGTCTAGCTTTGCTTGAGTCAGTCAGTGGAGACATCCCAGGCTTTACAAGCCACAGGATTTACGTACATTTCCAGCAGTTTCCAGCTGCTTCACTTGTTGAGCAAAAAGTCCGTTTGCAATCTAAGGGTTATAATAATGGGCAAGCAAGGTAGACCAAGAAAAATTGAAAAAAACAAATTGGAAAAACTACAGATCATATGCATGGTCTTTGCCTGTCTATAATTAAAAGTAAAAGCAGTGATGAATTTGTCATGATAAATAAGTTGGGCAAATGGAACAATTCGAAAGTTTCAAAAAAAGACTAATCTTGAACAGAATCAAAGTTTACATTGTAAACTAAACAAACTTAAAAACTACATTGAATTAAACTGTACTGAAACTACTCACAATATGTGAAAGAAAACAACTATTATAGAAATGAAGCCTCACCAATGACTTGAGCTGACAAAACCCCAGTCTGTCAGTCAGTCAGTCAATCAGTCAGTCAGTCAGTCAGTCAGTCAGTCAGTCAGTCAGTCAGTGGAACTATAGAAATGAAGCCTCACCAATGACTTGAGCTGACAAAACCCCAGTCTGTCAGTCAGTCAGTCAGTCAGTCAGTCAGTCAGTCAGTCAGTCAGTCAGTCAGTCAGTCAGTCAGTCAGTCAGTCAGTCAGTCAGTCAGTCAGTCAGTCAGTCAGTCAGTCAGTCAGTCAGTCAGTCAGTCAGTGGAACTATAGAAAAGGAAACGTTTCCCCCCTAAAATATCTGAAAAAGGAAGTGCAAGTTTTTATCCAACATCGTCTCTTTTTCGCGGAATTCTGGCTTCGTCTCGGCTATACCGGTCCTGTTAACACACGGAGAATGCTGCATATAATCGAGCATGAAAGATCTAAGATATTAGATATTAAATATTTGCAGTAGTTAAGGAAATATCTGCAAAAGGTAGTGCGAGATCTTGTGTGACTGCTTTATATTTTAACGCAGATGACACCAAAATTTCAAGATTTGGATAATTCTAAGATCGTTCATGCTTGACAATATGAAGCAATCTCTTAGCGAGTACAGGACCTGGTATACCGCAAAGGCAGAATTACGGAAAAATATAAAGCAATAAACTATCTAAAATATGGATATGAAACTGATATGAATAGATAGAGGAAACTGTGCCCTTTCAGGTGTCACCAAGATTGCAAGATTTAGGTAATTTTAGACCATTTATGCTGGAATAGGCATTCTCTGTGCGAGTGCAGAAGACGGTATACTGCAAAGTCAGACTTACGCAAAAATATTAAGCAGTCAGACAACAACTCGCACGCCCTTTTGCAGATATTTTCCTAACTACGGCAAATATGGATATGAAACTTATAGGAATGGAAATAGGAACATGTGCCCTTTCAGGTGACACCAAGATTCGAAGCTTCAGATAATTCTTAGACCTTTTATGCTCGAATATATGAAGCCTTCTTTTAGCGGGATAAGGACCGGTATAGCACACACGAGGCCAGAGTTCCGCAAAAACAGGAGGCAGTTGGAAAGGTACTCTCACTTTCTTTGGCAGCTATTTCCCTTACGACTGCAAATATGGATACGAAACTGGTATGAATAGAGGAACAAGTGCCCTTTCAGATGACTTCAAGATTATAAGATTCAGATTATTTTTACTCCTTTTATGCTCAAATATATGAAGCATTCTCTGTGCAGGATAAGGACCGGTATTGCGCGGACGAAGCCAGATTGACTAAAAAATGCGACACAGTTGGACAAATACTGGCATTTCCTTTTACAGATATTTCCCTAACTACTTCAAATATGGATATGAAACTTATACGAATAGATAGAGGAACATGTGGCCTTGCAGATGAAACCAAGATTGCAAGATTGAGATATTTCTTAGGGTTAGGGTTGGCGTTAGTACAGGTGTCCCCATTTGGTGACCCTGAATAACTTTTTATTCCCATGACCTTTGACCTTGAGCCGTTTAAGAAAGGTAGTGCAACTCTTCATCTACCTTGAGTTTAAGTTTACTGGTCACGGGTCAAAGGATCAGGGGGTATGACCTTTTCCCCGATGGCACTACCTTTTTGGTGACCACTTGAAAAATCACTAAAAATGACTCGGCATCCAGGTTCAGATATATTTTGCATCAAGGTCAAGAGCTATCTTTTGGGACAACAAAATTCCTGTTTTCCCTTTTTTTAAACTGACCGGAAATGACGTCATAACTTTGGTATGGTAGAAGATACAAGGTTGAGGTCTGAAAGAAAGTTGTTTGCCTCGAAGTTGCCTTTCAAATTTTGCCGGCTCCAACCCTGTGAGATGTTCCCTTGAGGCTGGGTATAGAGCAACGCCATAGTTTGTGTATTAATGCCTGGGGCCTTAACGCCATTTTTTCAAAGTATAACGTTTGTACACAACCAAAGGAAAGACTTAAATCGGCGATAACTGTTGAACCGAGGCTACAATGGGAACCAAATTTATACAAATGGAGTGGTGTCTGCTTGTAATTATGTACATAGAAGTATGACGTGTCGAATTTATTTGTTTAGCTGTTATAAAGGGTTTCTATGTGCTCACTTTTCGGACATGTACAGAACATACGGGCGTGTACAAAAGGCATGGGGATTTGCCTCAAAAGACAAAGTACCATTCGGGAAAATCGCTTTTTGACCATAATAAAATGACCAAGAGGCTGTAGTACATGTAAAGATAATGTTCTGTATTACCTTCTACGGTAAGCTCTACTTCATAAGTTGGGGTTAAAGGGGTTGAGGTAATCCCGACTGTGTGCTCCACTGTTCTTACCAACGGAAAAGATCTGTCAATCATACTCTGCCTTGTCTGGATGATAAGAGTCAAAGACATACAAAACCTCAACGAGGGCAAATCAGAAGCGGTAATATTTATCATCCTGTGCGAAGGGCTAAATTTGACCCACATTTCGGCTAACCAAGACCCAATACGTCGTCCAAGGGCCTAGCTCCATGGTTCCACATGTACAAACAGGCCCCGGGTAGGGTTAGGGGTTAAGGGTTTGGGGTTAGGGTTAGGTGTTACGGTTAGGGATTAGGGTTAGGGGTTAAGGTTAAGAGTTAGGGTTTTGGGCTTGGGGTAGGGTTAGGGGTTAGGGTGAGGGGTTATTGGTTAGGGTTAGGGATTAGGGTGAGGGGTTAGGGGTTAGGGGTTGAGGTTAGGGTTAAGGTTTTGGGTTTGGGGTTAGGGCTAGGGTTACTCAGTGGAACTATAGAAAAGGAAACTTTTCCCCAAAACTCACTCCTTGCAAGCAATGGTGTTGTCTCCTTGCACACCAACATTCACCAGGCGCAAGCCATTGAATCGGTATGCAAAGCCTACAACACAACAAACTTCGGCTACGCCATAACCAACCCCCCCCCATCCAACTACATCTGCATTCTCCTAGAACTTGTTTTAGGCTGCAACTATTTTCAGTTTGGAGGTAAATTCTTCAGAAAGAAAATTGGACGTGCAATGGGATCAGTAGCAAGTCCGGAAATTTGCGACATAGTTTTACACGAATTTGAGCCAGAAATAGGAGGCAGTTGGAAAAGAACTCGCACTTCCTTCGGCAGATATTCCCCTAACTACTGCAAATATGGATATAAAACTTATATTAATAGATAGGGGAACATGTAGCCTTTCAGGTGATACCTAGAGTTACATAATTTTCAGACTGTTAAAGGAGTTTATTTTAGACCGAAAAGTCTCCGATTTCTTGACAGGGGCTGGCTCCAAAAATGGAGCTGCGACCCCGTTTTTATTTATTTTTTGTTTATTTATTTTTAATTTTTCCATTTGAAAATTTTCACCGCCAACACTGAAATAGACTGGCCCCTTCACTATTTACAGTTTAAAAGCGTTTATTTACATCCATAAAGGCCAAAAGAGTCTCCGGTTCCTGCGGAGCGTGCGCGTTGCCGTAGACCTGCGCGTCTATCTGCAAAGCAAAAAAGTTTTTATTCGGTGTATAAGATGTCTGAAAGCTGCCAAACCTGCTTGGCCGACTGGAATCCTGCTTTTGCGTAATTTTAATGCATTTGAGATAAGGTGCGGTTGAGCAAAAGAGTCCCTCTAGCCCCATTCATTCATTTGGGCACTCTTTTTCGGACGACGTCATTTATGTATGATACATTTACACGAGGGAACCAGACAAACAAGGTGGTCTTATGTCCTAAGTGCACCCACAAGCTGAAAACGCTTCTCAACAGTTAATAGTGACGGGCCATTCTATTTCAGCGTTAGTAGCGGCGGTACGTAACTATGTACGTGTGCATATATATAAACAAGCGTACTTCATTTCTAGAAAAAAAGTTGGTCCCCCCACCCAAAAAACGGTCGAGTCGCAGCACCACTTTTGAAGCCAGTCCCTAACCAGAAACCAGAGACTTCCATTTCCATTGCTGCAATATTGCCCTGTACGATCTGTTCACCTTATATTGTAACTGAGTGAACTGAGAATCTGCGGGATGTACCGTACTACTATAGGGTGGGAAAACTTTCCCTCTGAGATTCGAGTCATGGATATTGTTTCTTTCCTTTTACTACGCAAGACGGCGGAACCGGCTTTTCTACTTTCTTATGCCATTCACCATGCGTAAAGGTGGATTTCGGTATATGTACGTTTTTTTGGGTAGCCTATGATGCGTTCATGTGTTTCACTTTCACGGACACAAAAATCGACTCCACTGCAACACACGTGGACGTTGTGTTGGCGCAAGTGTTAGGTGCATATGGAAATGCGGCTTAATGCTATTGAATCTGGCAGTTGCAAATTGTTTCGTATTGACGGCAAGTTTCACACACTGTCATTTCGGAGTAAAAGCCTGGATTACAAACAGCGGAGGGTAGTCGTGTATGGACTAGCCTTAAGTGCTCTTTTACCAGCTTTTATTTTTGTTATTTGAGTTAGCGTGAAAAATGAAGCTGGTGAAGAGCAAAGGTAGCTAGGCATCGTTCGTGCAATTGGGTAAATATCAGGAATATTAAGTTCACGTGGTGCAAAATGTAATTAGTAATACTGTTGAGTTCAGTTATTTTAAAAGAGGTAGAAATTGATAATGCGCGCACGGAAAACGCAAGCTGAGGTGGGCCAAGGCTTGTACGCAAACATTCAAGTGCCAACGCGCGCTATGAAGCACGTTTGGCACTTGAATAGAGCTTCATTATTAGTTCGTTTGCTAATTTTGGTTAGTAGTTCATATTGCAATTAAAACTTTAAATGAAATACACAGCTGCTTACAAACTGTAACGATTACAAGAGTAACGATTAGCTCGCATCTGCCAGTACGAGTCAGATCATGCAGCTTCTCGTTGCCCAGCCAGAACTCCCCAGTCAGATCGCCGAAACCCTCGGCGTACTCCTGCCAAGAGCGGTCGAAGCTAACGGAGCCGTTGATGCGTCGTTGAAACACCTGCGAGAAGAGGAGTTGCACGACAGTGCTGAAGAGTTGTGACAAAGTCATGAATACTTTTTTGGTGCGTTGAGATGCGAATGCTGATCATCAAATTGTCACAGAAGGTTCAGTTTGATAGGCTGCAAAGGGCTTAAAAGTTTACCCTCGTTGTTTATCGAATTCGTTGTCAGAAACCGATCGATACTCTTAAGCATTTCTCCTACAGGGAGAAAAATGCGAAATTTCAGGAATGAATGGATTACAGCCTTGCAAAACTTTTCCCTTTACTTTTGCCTTCTGCCACTAAGTTTTGCATTTCAATGAATAGGGTGTGTTCTTTCGGAAATTCTGACTCAGTGAGAGAAGACGCGTATTTGTGTTCTTGCCCTTCGTAAACAAAGAGTAAAACAACCAGCAAGCTTCAAAATATAGAATTTGTAAATATTGTTCACCGTTAGCAAGGTTGCAGGTGCTCCTCCTGCGTTTTGGGATACACACTGCAGTATTTCACCATTTATTAAAAAAAGCTTGGATAAAACCGTTCACCTGACTCAAAGTGAAGTTTATTGGATGGTGTCGAGGTGAAACCAAATAATCATGGCTAGATGCATCCACATTTGAATTAGGTGGAGGGGTGGCATGTCTTGACTCAGAATCAACCGATTCCTTCCTACAGTGGTCACGCTTTTTTTTACTTTATTGTAATTTTGACAATAATTACAGAGATATATATTTGGGGGGGGATTTTAAAAATCTCTTTCACAGAAGACAACTGAATTTACCCGCAACAACGAGAAAACCAAACAAGTAAAACAAAGCGTTGTTAAGGCATACTTTGAAGCTCGTTCCCTTCTAAAACTTGTTTATAGTAAATCTTTCTTTAATGGAAATTCGGCCCCTTGATTATTTTCTGCTTGAAAAATGACAGAATGTTATGTAACTATTTCAGTAAGGGAAAAATGCAAAATGTTATGAAATGTTCCCGAAATATTTCTTGAGCAAGTGATATGTAAGAGAATAAAAATCACCCTTTCTGATGCGAGGAAACTGGCTCTTATATAAAAATTGGAAGAGTTTGCCCAAACGACAGAGATAATGAAGGGTTATAAAAGCAATGCATTTCCCAAGAGACTATGTGCGTACCGGTGCTTTATCGTGCGCAACATAGGGAGCTTCATGTGAGCGCTCTCAGTAAGTTTTGTCCCCTCAACAAAATTTCAGCTCCAAGGACCCGCCTCTGAATTCTCAAGTGTCCCTCTGCAGACCTGACCTCGCGGATTTGAAGTCAAAATTCTCTCCAGTTTGTTCGTTGTGCAATAGAAATGCTCACGCAGTCCGTCATCAGAGATCTTTTGCAGGTCGCCTATGCCGACATAGACCATTCCTCGCCGTCTTGGGGGAGCGTAAGTATTGTGACCACCCAGTCTGACCTCGGCGCAGGTACACGGATCGCCCGGCGGAATGACGAATTTGGCCCTGCCTCTGTCACCAGGGTCCGGCTCCGTACCGAGAACACAGACTTTTGAAGAAACCGAAGTTGATGCTACGTTTAAAAAAAGGGATCAAACAGGTGTAACCCACCCAAACATACATTTCATAGAAAATTTGTGATGGCTGTATTATTTTTAGTGCTTATGGAGAAGAGGGAAAAAACGTCATTGGACTTATGCCATTAAAACCTAAAAGAAACGAGTGGGAAGGGGGGGCGGAATCCGCCCTACCTTGGATTCCCCTTGGTTGTGAGTCCGGTCTGTTTATATTTTTAATTAAAGACCCATAATTTACGACAGTCTTGTGTGCTTTGCCGTTTATGCCGGGCTCTAAATTAACATGAACTAAATTTGGCCTTCGAACATCAGCAAACGGCTAGAAAATGGAGAACTGTTTCACACAGCAGCATGCATACATTAAATTTCCTAGAGCAACTTGCAGCACAATTAAGACCAGAGCTTCTCTAGGGAACGATATAAGTACAGCTATAATGTAGGTTCATGTCGCGATACATTAACAACAAACAACAGACAACAATGACAGCAACGTCAATAATGCCAACAACAAGAAGCACCTCCTTGAGCATGGATAGAACGTTACTGATTCATGACTACGTTTAAAAAAACTTCTCGATAATGTTTATCTGTTGGACTGAGCAATCAACTTTGTCAATTAGTCGGTATATAAACACGCTAAGTTTTTCTGATGGAAAAGCTAAGCTAGTGATTTTTTCAACAAGCCCCAGGACTTCAATGGGTGTACAGTATTTATAAATATACGACTCAGTAAGGAAAGAAAATAAGTAAGGAAAGCAAAAATTTCATCTGATGAAAATGAACTGATATCCCACCACATTCAATAGCAGAAATCAGAATATTACATGCACTATTCAACATTATATGTTACTCATTCATAAAAAATGGCAACAAAGCATCCTTTCACTTTTCGTCCTTCACGACGTGTATTAAACTTGAAAAAAATGACATTTCCAAAAGCTCACATTTTGAAAAAGGCAGTGACTTTCAATTTTGTACACATCCTTTGTCACCCTTTTACAGCATAAAACCTTAGCCATACCAGTGTGTTTGTTTGTGCCATTGCTGCATTTTTCTGTCAAAACAGTAAATGGAGTGTTTCGTTATATTTTATGATACGTGCGAAATGATCGGCTGTCATTTATAATTCATTAACGCCGGAAATGCACACAAAGGAACAAAGCCATTAAATATCGTCTTACTTTCTTTCTTTCCTTTTTTTAACATTGTCAGCAATCAATCATAATTTCATAACTAGCTTAGCTGCTTCATGACATCAAAGCCATGAGCCAAAAAATGAAAATACGTTGTTGGCATTTTATGCAGGAACAGCGCGCAACAAACCCACTGAGAAATTGCATTTCACAAAATTTACTTCAATTGGCTGAATCTATGGAGAGTCATGGGAGTATGCCCCATCCCTTGTTTGTTTGAAATGCAAAACCAGAAGGTAATAATTTTCATTCTTCCCATAATGAACGTTACATAAGGAATTCCAATTTTTGTAGGCTCCCCGTAAAAGATCCCCCGAAAATATGGTCCAACATTTGCTCTTCAGTCGGTCACTGTTTAAATAAGAAACCTTTTGTAAATTAACTGCAAGAGCTGTTTACAATGCTTCAATTTTGTAAAATGAAAGGTTTAATTTGAATTTATAGGAGAAAACACTTCAAATGAGTTGATACCAATGTTCCCTCTGTTATCTATGTTGGGTACAGACCATTATCATGGGGCAAATATCTTGCTTTTCTGCGATTAAAACAATATAACCAAACTAAGACTAGAAGAAGAATAGTCTGTTTCCTTTAGTCAATATGTGACGTTGTATTCCGATTCTAACGTGTCCATGGGGAAGAAGATAAACACGGGTCGTCTTGGTAAAAGACTAAATAAAAACCTTTTAACACGAGGATTTAAGAGAGGTCTGACGTTGTGAACGAAAAAGAAAAACCGAGTGCGCAAACGCACCGCTCGGATGCTACTCGTGATAGCCAAAATTAATATTACGCTGTTCAATACATATACATGTTGTGAGATTTTTCAAATGTCATCAAGTGTTAGTTCAGGTGTCAGTGATGATTTGGTCAAAGTTATAAAGGTATCATTATCAAGTGACCTTGAAAATCGCTTCTCAGTGAATACAACGCTGACATTTGCAATCGTGTTTGAACATGGATCAAGAAAGTTAATCAATTCTTATTACTCTTAACAAGACTTTTTTCCTTTCCTTTAGCTTTCCTTCAGTAACCAAGTCCACTTTATAAAGAAGGCACAGTTATGTAGAGATCTCTTCGGATTGATCAACTAGAAAAGTAAAGTTGTTTTCAGGAAAAGATAAATTACTAAGAAGTCGAATTAAATACGTCACAGAAGCAAACATAATAAACTTTCGACTACAATAGATAAGTATTTTAGTAATAGAAAATGTATGCCTTTTTTTGCAATACTAAGCTTTGATCAAGGAAATTAATAGTTTGTTGTCTATAATTATGTTGGCGTATCGGTGTTTCTGCGGCATGGTTTCGATTCCCGTTTGGCGCGTGTATATTTCGGGCAAATTGTACAAGAAAAAGCAAGATAATTAGTCTATGTTGTTTTGTGCGTGTACAGTCACAAATGTTTTGCAGGAGTGCATCGTAGACGATGCACCATGTCATTTCTGAACTGTGCAAAAAGGAGGTGTTTTGTTAATGTGAAGGGCCCATTTTAGTATAGAAACAACTTACAGTGTCCATTATGCCGTTTTCATGCATAGCAACTAGGGAAATGTTTAATGATTAGTACTATCTAGTTTTTAGAAACTTTTGAGAAATGACAGGTACATCTTGGCAGTATTCTCTCTTGATTTCAAA
The DNA here is from genome assembly GCF_054643075.1 of Acanthaster planci. Lineage (NCBI taxonomy): Eukaryota > Metazoa > Echinodermata > Asteroidea > Valvatida > Acanthasteridae > Acanthaster > Acanthaster planci. The sequence continues at coordinate 11,421,259 of NC_141779.1, read as the reverse complement.
AAGGGGCATACCTGACTATGTAATAATTACTTTTTGCAGTGACATTTTTGTAATTCCGCATTCCCATATTAAACTTATGGCCAACGAGGTACGGATTAACTAAAATGACAACATTAAGTTTCAGTCGGATCAAAATTAAATCTAACGTGGCTTACCGTGGGGGAAAACTGATCGGGCTTAGCACCTTTTGGGGCGACAATGGGTATACCAAATGTTTTACTGCGTTTACATCCATTGTATTCTCGGTGTTATTTTCTGTTGTTGAGATTCCAGCAACTAAGGCTTGTTCGTTTCTTATGAGTCTATGTCATCATTTTCCTGCTTGGGTTTTTCGGGCAGACCTGTCTGGCCAGTGACGGATCAACCATCCACAAAAAAAGCGGCGGTTGCAACGCATTTGTTGCAGCGTTGGGGTGACCCAAGAGGATATGGGATGTATCTTTTGTGAGAATTTCTCTTTGAAAATATTAAATTAGTCTTTAGTTGAAAGCAAACGAAATTTGTTGTTATAACAAATGAAAATGTTTTTCCATCAATGAAACATTCAATGTACATCTCACAGCTTTTATTCTGAGATCAGTGAGAAAAAATGCGGGACCCAACCCGGTTGGGATCGGTTGTCTTGTGGGTTCTGCGCCCAGGAAAATGAAAAAAAATATGGTGAGGAAAAAAAACCCAAAAGTTATGCGGTGTTGACCAAGCATTCAGGCGCACGGACTCCTGAAATTCGCTACAAATCGCAGTTACCGGCTTCCATATAGGACTCTTCTGGGTCTCGGGTTCCCGGCCCACCGCACTTCCTCCCTGCCCATCCATTTAACCCCCAAAAGGGTTCGAGCGACCATGCAAGGGAGGAACGAGACAGGCCCCTAAGCCCTGGCCGCCGAGTCGGCCATACGTCTCGAACCTGTACTAAGGCGCTCACCTGGACTTCGCGGACAGTCCCAGCAGAAGAGCTTACCCGGTAGGCTAAGGTACTGTTGGTATTTGACGGGGTGAATTACAGTCTCTTATAGCTACTGACTGACAGCAAGCGTTGGGAAAATAAAAATCCACCACTGGGATTCGAACCCACCGTCTATAACGATCTGATAACCTCGAGCTTAACCGCTCGGCCATTTCAGAGATAGTGCTCTTGGTGTTCATATCCGAGATAACATAATCATTAGCCTTACTGCACAGAATGTTGCTGTGTAAAGACTAAATGGTTAATTAAAACGTTACAATAGTGCACCACGTAGCACAAATACACATTCACACACACAATGGCCATCAACATTAAATGTTATCCCTGACATTTTCTCTTTACTATTTTTAAATAAACGCGCATCAGTATGGGCAAGACCCCGGACAACGTCAGTACACCTGTCTACACATCTAAACTCTTTCGTAGTTTGATGTGAATGACAAGCCATTTCTGCCAGGGGGCATTTTCTCTCGTTTTCTATACAAGCATAAAATGACAGCTGAATCAGGAAACCAATAGTTCTGCTAAATAATGTGTTTTGTGGTAGATCTGATGCGTGGTGTAGCCCTATAGGTCTTCAGACACATTGTCCAGTAAAGAGAACCTCTTTACAGCAAATTCCTTCTCTGTAAAGATGTGGTTAGACAAGAACTTTTCCCGTCATATTATAATTCATTTTCACTACTGTAGACCTAGAGTTGTCCTATTTTCAGTTGTTTGAAACGTTGATGTGAATACATCAGTGTGTTCTTTGTATTTAATACTTGCATTTTCTCATCAGTCACTTTTTTTTCCGTCAGTGTTACATTGAAGCTTTCTTCCGGGATAGCGCTACAGTTGCGCCATAAATATGGATATACTTGTTACCATGAAAACGCGAAAAAGGCAATGAATGATTGCAACTATCCTTTCGATAAAAACTTGCAAATTCAGAGTGTCAAGATGTAAATCGGATGAAGATGGAATTTGGGTTGTCAGTGAATATTCACACTTTTTATTTTATCAAATGATTACGTCATCCTTTATGCAATTTCATATATGTCAGTCTGAGTACAAGCCAGTGTTCGAGCATAGAGCATGTAGCTGTATGGTTTGAGCAAAGGTTTTGATTCTGAAGGCCAAGACTCTGACCCACAAACCTTCAGACCAAGGCCAAGGCTTAAACCTCAAGGTCAAGGCCCTGCCTGCAGTGTAAAGATAACAGCTGTCACATTATAACGGTTTGTGTCTTAAGTATCGTCGAATTGGCAGATATTTCCAATGCCAGCCTATTCATTTTTTTTACTACAGTAATATAAAATCTGTAATGACATAAGTACAACGGGCTTGCATAACGTGTGTTCAAGGTAAGAAGAGGGCGTGGAAAGTGAGACAATTCCCAATCAGCATAACATCAGTTCCCGAGAACAGTATTATCAGAGTCTTGAATGGTGATCAGAAGGATGGTGTTCTACAATCCTGGCCAAAATTATTGGGACACATATCAGTTGACATACACACATACACATGTAGTTACCCTCCCCAGGTCCCCCAATCCCCACCCAATGTTGTCATCTCGAGCTGGAGCGCAGGTCGCGCATCGACACCTAACATTGAGAGGGGGCCAGGGCCCAGTGGGATTTAGCCAGGATTGTAGGTTTCACCCAGGATGTTCATCTGGGGTTTCCTCCCACAACTAAAACTTTAACTCCATCTCTCTGCCTTTTTTTTTGTACAGGTTCCTTCAGGTTTGCGACCTACAGCGTCCACAGCGCTTTTTCGGAATCCTATACCAGAAATAATAAAGCATGGTCGCCCCTATTCCTTCTACTCAGATTTTTTTTCAGAATGAAACAAATAAAACCAGATTATGAGCTCCATCGTCATCATGAGTTTATAATTCTGTGCACATACAAAGGCATGGCGAACACACCTTGCGACCGTGAGGAGTAGTCTCAAATCCAAGAAAATGTCAGCAGCACGTGAGAGTACGCTTGGAATAGAATACGTCAACCTGTTAGATTTTCACATAATGAACATGTGTGATCAAAGGCGTACCGGTACGTACCAGCAGCGATGATAATTACTCCCATTGCAGATACCATCTTGGTGGGCTCCACAGGCATCACGTCAGCTAAGCCTCTAAAAGATTTAAGCACCAAGCGATTCAATTAAAAAAAATACAAAGTTGATGGAAATTGCAGTAATTTCAGACTTTCAACAAACCCAGTTCGTTTTCAGGAGAAAATCTGGGCCAACCTCCTCAGAATAACGACGTTTCTCTCCACGCTTTCTGCTTTGCCGTATCAGTTACAATCAATGCAGCGTAACGTAATTCAATGCAACTCCCAAATCTTACCCAAGTCCATAGACCTGTCGTCACCGCTTTTTGTCGAAGGGCGCCCCTTTTGATTTCAAAGATTCTCATTTCCGACCAACCCCTGTTGTGGTTCCAAACCAAATACAATAACCTTCTTCTTTTCAAGGCCACCGACCCTGTCTGCATCTTTTGACCATGAACATTAAAAACGAGACACCCTCCTTCCCGTTTTGTTGGGAAAAGGTGGACAATAGTATCCCATGTTACCAGCTGGCATGGGCGTAATTACCTGTACAGTGGCACACACTGCGTAAAACAGGGCACCAGTGATTCCATAGAGCAGGGAACAGAGCGATTCACATCCAACTTCTGGTTGACCTGTTATCAAGTTATTCATGTCCCTGGAGCTGTGCTTTCTTTGTTTTTACTTTATTTCTGTTACTTTACTTTATTTTCGAGCAAGAAGGTTCAAATTCGTAAACAATCAACAATGGGCAAACATGTTACATGTGCAGAATATACAAATCGGTGAATGAAAGCAACTCAGATTTACTCGTCCAACGTGTTTGCATAGGGCCGGTGTCCACGTTTAAAGCAATTTATTATGCAGATTAGGTACTACTGTAAAACCCATCCGACCAAGGTAGATCAAAGTCGTTTTGAAAGAAACGGAGTTTATGTGCTCATCCGAAATGCCAGGGAATGAATCGGCTAGTAGTAGACCAGTGTCGATGATAATTTCACCTCAGTGTTATTTAGTTGGTTTCGTTTTGCAACTTAATTTGAATTCCTGTCCCTAATAGATGGCTATGCGGGATGTAGATTTGGTATGGTTTAGTGTAATTTATACCAAAGGACTGAATTTTTACGTGCACATAACAGTCTTAAACTTAATGCAGAACATAGGAATAGCATACTCAAGTACATACAATGAATACACTCTTACTATTTCAGCAAACAAATCCTTCCCGAGGCCAAAACATGAGGCTCTATAGAATACTAGCGTTTCACAATAGTGCGCCTCCAAGAGTGTGCAACGTGTTGGCAAATCACAGTGCGCGAAATTTGTCTACCCAATGCGCGTTTAAAAAGGATGCTCTGAAAACTCGGACTGCACTGATTATGGTACGCAGTGTAGTATGGCATAGTAATGGTAGCTTGCATAGTTATGATTATGTCTTGAATCTCACACTTTTCACTGCGATGCTGTGAGTCGATAATGATATTCAACGATGTCTCGTTACCCTGACAATCATCTTTACACAAAACGCTTCTTATCCGTCCACCGGATGGCTAATAACCATGGGTCATTAATGATTGAGTTTTATCCAATATAGGCCTACAAACATCATTATATCGCAGTTGGGTATTAAAGGAACCGTGCAATGAATTTTTCTTAAAATCCTTTTTTGTGTGTTTGTCTACTCTTCTTCAATGTCTGAAGACTGTATGGAACCGTTTTTTTAGGCTACGAGAAATGAAAAGTGCATTTCTGAAACCTCCAAAAGTGACCAAGCACATGCAAACCAGTGAGGGCGCTTTTTTCCCGTGATGTAAGCCCAGGAAGACTCTTCTCAGTTTGCATGTTTTCATGTTCAAATTGTGATCTCGAAATTTACTGTGTGAAAACATTTCTGAGAAAAGAATGTTCACTGGCTTTATTGCCATAAACTTACATTACAAAAGTTGCATTTCAGACTCTTTCTGAAATGGTCATGTCACAGAAATAGCTATAGGATTGGTACGAAGATGCATACTGAAATTCTAACGTCCAAACTTCTCCCCAGATTGTTAGATTAACGAGATGAATTGAGAGCAGAAAGAGCAGTTTTTAGGTGAAGTTTGAGTTTTCTCTGATGTGATTTAGCATTGACTTTCGATTTCGTTTTAAATGGCCATTGTGAAAACTTTTCAGTTTGTTCCTTATTTGTGTTTCTACTACAAAGCGACCTAAGAGAATAAAAGGGGATAAGTTTCAGCAGCCTTCACATAACCCGACGTTAACTTACCGATTTGGATGGACGTTGTAGGAGCGCTGCACGCAGAGAGAGGGGAGGCAGCCGATACAGTCCGTCAGAGCCAATGATATTTTGACGGTCAACTTCAACGATGATCAGCCCCTAAAAAAATAATGGGCGACAAAGGCCTGCCGGCACATAGACCAGTGATTTCAGCCGGGAAAACAAAAACGCATTTTAACACACATCACTGGACCTCTTGAATTAGTCTGGACGTTAAATTTTCATTTCGGCCTTGCACACAGATGAACCAGGCAGGACTGTCTCCATGGCAAAATGCTACAACATAACAAAGGTTCTACATTCATGCTACGGGTGTACATATTACGGGCGAAAAGATGAATTGGCTCACATGTGCACACTCCAACTGCTTCGCCTACTGTTAAACATGCAATAACTCATATGGTTTGGTTCATTGGGAAACATAATAGGAGCTTCCAAAGGCTATATTCTATATCGAGCGATTTCTTTTCCATTACCCGGTTAGTGATGGCGTGCTTGTGAACACGAGGTACTTTTTGGAGATCACTCCTTTTTGGAAAAATCAGGGCCACAAAAGGAAAAAAATCCCACTCTCTTTGAAATGAAATTTAGAGGTACATGTAGTACTGTTTCCGAAATGCTAGCGCTTTCACTCGGCCATGAAAACAGAAACATCATGCAATGTTACGCCATTCATAATTGCGTGGACAATGAAAAGGCGTTCAGATGACTGTATAATACGATCCTTCTTCCCAGCGTTAACTTTTACTGACAAAGTGCAGTAAAAAAAAGGGATATGGCAGTAGTGTAAAAGTGCTCTTGTGCTTAATTATTTTACACAGTATCTATAGGCCATGAGAGCAATACGTTTTAGCTGTTTCAAATAAATTAACCGTACCGTATACGTGTGACATTTTGACAACGAAATCCTTTATTTCTTTTCCTCAAGTAAACAGAAAGTGGATCCTGGAGAGAAAAGAAAATCACAAGTTATGTGGTACCGACAAAGCATTCAGGCGAACGGACTCCTGGTACTTTTTGCAAAGTGTAGCAGTTATCGTCAAATTTACTTCGCTTTCGCGATCTGCTGCAGAATAAACCAGCTTTATTATTCGAGATGATTTCTCCACAGAAAAATTACAGTGGCACGAGAAAGTTAAACGATTAGGCACTGTTTTATCTTGCATTCAAAGTGGTTTTTTTTAAATTCCAAACACTTAGTATGTGTAAGTTTAATTCCACGTTCATTGCTAAATCACTGCTACACACAATTAAAGTATCTCTAACTGTCCATAGGTCAATATTGCGTCTAAGTACGTTGCTTGTCCTGATGGAATAGACGTCTCACTTTATTTTTTGTGTGTGAAAAAAGAAACCATAGCCTTTTTGAGAGGATTGAATTATTCCTATGGGAGTTTTTCAAACCTCGACTTGATCGTTTCGGTTCCATGTTTTAGGATGCCGAATTTGGAGATTTCTGGGTCTTCAAAATCCAATCTTTTTCCTGTGAACTCCTAGCCACAAGAGGGAGCACTACACTTCCCATTCTGTGTATTATAAGCACCTTAGATGAGAGTCATTTTCTTTGAGTAGGACCTACAAATTTCATCACCATCCTGCGCGGGTTTAGCATGGCTTCTTTCTTTCTGCAACATTGAAATCCGAATTCTACAGACCTTTCTTTTGTGTGCTAACATTAAAATTGGGGCTTAGCATGGGTTCTTTCTTTCTGCAACATTGAAATCCTAATTCTACAGACCTTTCTTTTGTGTGCTAAAATTAACATTTTGGAGTAGGCGACAAAAGCTGCAATGAATTTATCTGTTCATTTTTTAACACTTTGTGACGACATGCCACAATCTGCCTGAGCAGAAGCACCCCCTCATTGATTGACGGGGAGTGTTCATTTTGTTGGCAGCGATAAGTCTGCAACGCTTGCGTTTCTTTGTCGTTCGTAAACCAACGATGTGTACTTTCCACCAAGGGACGGAAGGAGCCTTCATTGTGGGGAAATTGCGCCCTCTCTTGGTCCAACTCAGGACCCATTTTGCTAGCCATGCACCAACTGGCAAAAACGGCAAATTTGACGTGGAAAAATGGGCCTGGACTCATGCTGACCAGCAACACACACAGGCAAGTTGAAACACCCAGTACTACTAGTCAGTGCAATATAACCATCCACGTACACTGTACACACACACGTATACATGTAGACACTGCAGATGGAGGGCATTCTTTCCAAACTATCAGACGGAGGACTTCTCGTCCATATGAGTGCAGCCTATAACACTGAGGACAACACTCACAAGTTTTGGGTTGTTTTGGCCACTAAAAATAGAGTGCGTTATTGGCCTAGTACTATAGGGTTCAGCATCAATGTGATATAATGTCTCGAGAGAATGGCTGGTGTGGCGTATCCTAGCTTAACTTGCCTACAACTTCATAGTGTTACGACAAAAGTCTTTGATGTTTCTCCAAGTACAGGTCTGCAGTGCCACAGTGCAAGCTGCTTCGATGTCCAGCTTGCCAGGAACTTTCCTCAACTGGAAGAATTTGCGCAGGCCTTCTTGGACGTCTGTCTTCTCCGCTGTAGTCCAGGGACGCCGCTTCACTCGTCTCGATGGTGGAGAGGGTTCCCTTGTTCGAGATGCAGCAGCAACACCAGGAAGCTGTCCTATTAATATAGAGGCAAGAAAAGGACATTAGAAATGTAGGTGACAGCCCAGCAGACAGTCCGACAGAGTAACAGACAGCCCGACAGAGTAACAGACAGCCCAACAGACAGACAGACAGACAGACAGACCGACAGACAGACCAAATCTTACTGTTTTCGACGGATTCATCGCAGGAGTCTTCACTGCTGTCACTGCTGTCCCCACTGGTGAAGCCTTCTGAGCTGAGAGTAAACCCCAAATTGAGATCAATCAGTTAAAGCGCACATACATGCACGGGTGTCTGGCAGTCTCTGCTTGGCGTTGAGATATGGGGGGAGGGGAATGGCCGGCCAAAATGGGACATTATTTTGGGAGTTCTTGACGCAAGATACATTTATGGGGGTGATTTTTGGTCCCCGTCTTTCTTTGTACTGGTCTGTTCTTCCGGGGGGGGGGTTTGAATAGGAAGAGAGGTATTCTTTCCGGCCGAGTATGATGCCCTACAAAATGGGAGTCTGGGTTCGGTTGACTTGGTTCGAAGCCAAGCGTTGGGTAGACGGAACATGAGACACATGGTTTGAGTACAAGGTGCCCTTACCTCCAGTTACCTGCAGATCGTCCAAGGATTTGCCCTGCTGGGAAGACAGGTTGCCCCTCTCCAAACTCAGGAAAAGTCTGGACAGTTTGGTGACCCGCTGTACAGTATCTGGCAACTGGTAGTATTTGCGATGTACCCGCAGATCGTTGCCCGTGAAGTTGGCTAGAGTTTCAAGCTGATGTTCCTTTAATGCAAGAATTTGCAATGCAGTTGCTACATGTTTACGCAGTTTGGCGGACCGGATGCTGGATGCATTTTTAAGGCCAGCCTTATCTGCATATGCCCTTAAACAGTCACTCCCTCGTATGTGGCCTCTCCCACCATAACAACACCGTGCAAACAAGAAGTTGTTGTCTTGGGCTACTCCAGCTTCATGTCTCTTGCCGACAAGGGCACTCAACCACACTACTGCCTCATTGCTTAGGAGCAAGGGAACAGTTATGCCTCTCTTGCCGACTATTTTGGCAACACGAAACATCTTGCACAGCTGGCGCTCTAAATCACTCAACAGGCATTCCCCCTCCAGTTTGGCGTTGCTGTGCTTGTGGAAATCTTCAAGTTTCATCTTTGAAACCTCCCCCTGTTTGTCTTCCCTGAAGCCGGCAATATCGTGGACGGCCTTCACAATATCAGAAAGGTGGTGTGGATGGACAAATGATTCGAGTGATGCATTTTGTTGCTGGGTGTTCTTTCGGAGTTGTATGACGAGTCGACCCAATTCACGCACCCTGTTACGGATGTAGCCATGCTGATCTACATCATGCCCTAGTTTCATGTATTCACGCTTGGCCAATTCAACAATCAACATGTCATTCTTGACTACCAAAGCCAAATCATCTCTCTTCATTGGACTAAGAACCTGGTGTAACTGGAACGACACACCAACAGGAGGGGGTTTCAACAAATCACTCTTGTGAGCGACCCGTCCACCAACACGAGCCCTCTTACCGGTGCTGTCAGTCTGTGGAGTGGGTGCGGGCTTCAAAGGGCACACGTGTCGCCACAAATCGGTACGCACATAATAGCCGTAACAATATACTGTACGTATGGTCCATATGCATCGGGAGATACCTTGCAATTTGGCCTGTACCCGACAACGAGCACACCACGACCTTCACGAAAAACCTGACATTTGTGCCCGTGATTGCCTATATTGCGAATTTTCAACAGAAGTTTCTTACGCACACCAGCGTTGGGCTCACCGGTGATCTCGATGACTTCTCTTTCTTCCTTGTGACATGACTGGAGATGACGGGGGAGCTTGGCCTGGGGTAAAAGCAGAAGTGTTTCTTGTCCCATTTCCTGCAGCCAACCTCATTACTGGTTTGCATTACAGTTACACCACAGTTCTCCTGGATGTCAGACGTGTCATCACTTGGAGCAACAGATTAAGTAGGCATACTGCTGAAACCGGTAGACGAATCAGCCATACTGTCCAAACTCTCCACTTACGGTGAACAGGCCAGCTGGCAAGAAAACAAATTGAACATTATTTTCATTAAACCGCTTGTCTTCTTTTAATTTGGTATGGACTGGTCGTGGTGGTGGGGGGCAGGTATCAGGGCACCCAAAACCCCACCCCGAACTAAAATTTTAAACACAATTAGGCCTAGAACCACCTTATACGGACAACAGAAAAGTCTTCACTTGCGGCTGGACAAATGTGTTGAAGGAACCTGTTCAACTTGATTATGTGATTGAGCTCTTCGGACTGCATACGTATACCTATTCCACTGGCACATTCACTCAAGCAGCGGTGCAAGATCTACATTAGCCCAGTATCGACAAAATGGGGGGGGGTTGATATCAGCCACACTTTAACCACGCTCTAACTAGTAGCATGGTACTATAGCCAGCACTGTATTTAATGATGTAGTAAACCGTACCAAGATAGGGTCTGGTCATGCTCAACATCCTACTTCAAATTAAATCGTTTTTACTCACCACATTTTCCACTAGAAGACACCTACATCTCAGAACGGCTACAGAAGTCCACAGGGGTGATGGCAAGGTGACGCTATGATGCTTTTGGACAGTTTGGAGGCTTTTATATTTGTTGGGGGTTATGTGTCCCCTGCACTTGGCGACGTTTATTGTGCTCACCAATGCGGATCGAACAGTGTAGCAAGAGAGCTAGGGAGGGCGCTATTCCATCCAGGGATGCGCCGAAACTGTCCTTTCGAGCGGGTGATTTTAAACACCCGGCGTGTTAAATGCGTACACTGAGGACGGCTTCCATATGCCTTGAAATTTCGCTGACCCTCATAAATGCTGACTGCGGCCTCAAATTTCACCTTATTGCGAACTGAGGACGTCCTCGATTTACAATCCGACCTCGATTCGTGGCTGTGTTAATACATAGAAGAGCTCCGTCTGCACCTTTCACAAGTACTACATGTACACACACACAGTCCAACACCGGTCATTAGAGCTCACTGTGTGTTAACCCAGTGAGCTCTACTGGCCAGCCAGGCGGAGCCACCGGTGTCTGTTCACCCAGCAGAGTCCAACACCCACTATTGTAACCAAGATGCTAACCTGATAGTACCAGCTCAGCCAAAATTAAACACCATCAGCCTGGACATATTGTACTATATCTAGCATAGTCCAACACCATGTGCTTACGGTATGGTACTAAACCAGCCAAAACCTAGCAAAACTTGCTGTTGGAGTTTGATGGGCTATGAGCAGTTAGGTGCTACTGGAAAATGCTACATTGCACTTGAAATGAAAATACTTCTAGAACTGAACCAATGGTACAGTGCACTCTCATAAACACCATTGTTATAACAATATACTGTTACAAAGAAAAGATTTTGAGAATCCCACTTTCTTGAATCTTATATGTTCTTTGTTTTTCTACTCTTTGTAATAAAGTCCTAGTTACAACAGCTTTGTCATAAGGAGAGTCAACTGTACATACCGCGCCATTATTGGTGTCACTTAAAATTATAATGGCTCAACAAAGATATCCAGCATCTTTCAAAAGCTCAATATTCTTCATTATGTCCCCACAAAAGTCATTTCAGAAAGGTTATTTCACTCTTTGCCATTAGCATGATTAATTGTTAGATATTAGTATCAGTTACATGTACAAGAAATCAGACCCCCCCAAAAAAATAATTTACAATATTTGATATGAAAAGACTCATATTACCTACCTCTGTACAAGTTATGATTTAACTCCGGAAGTTGAAGCGCCTCTTCTGCATGCCAACCATCGCTTTAGCTGCAGCACTGTTGCTGACAAAGGGTCTGTTTCAAACTGTGCACCTGGAATATCATCCTCCGTTGAAGATGATGCATGATTGTGTTACACATTGGCACAATTCTGCACATTCTGTTAGTAGGGAGATGAAAACTACATTTATAAATTTGAGTTGTTATAATCTGAAAAAAGTCAGTTTCTCCCAAGGCTAACAGCAACACGCTGTTTATTGCACTTTTTCAACAATTAAATAAATTTTTGTGAGAGAAAAAATCACCCTTGATTGTCTTTTTTTAAGGGCACAAATTATTCTAAGCTAAAAATAACGTGATTGTTTTTGGTCAATGCAGGATGAATGAGCTACAAGTCATGAGTTTGATTGGGCAATAGTATTCACAATCTCAGTCAAGGCATGGTCTATGACCAGATTGTATTGTTGAAGGGATTCCCTGAATTTTCCTTTTCTGTCATGCAATACTTCAAAGTTTGTGAATACATGTATCGTCATCCCAAATCTATAATGCAACACTGTGAAAAGAGGATGACTTGAGCTGGAGTATGAAATAATATGGTAACATATTGTTTTGCAGGTACATATTGTTTTCCAGGTTCTGCATAAAATGTATTGCTTGCTTGTCATCCAAACCCATAATGCATTGCAAAACAACAAAAGGTTTATTATAGGTAGGGGAATGACTAAATGAGCAAGAGCGCTGTTTATTTGGAAACTCATTTTCTTAAATAGTCTTTTTGCGTGCAGTTCTATTTTCAATTTTTTTTTGAAATTTGAAGTAAAGCCTGCATTTGATTCATTGAACTAAGGCACAAATAAGAACAAAGATTTTACAAAAACATAAATGTTAAGCTTTCAGTTAAAATCCACACTCATTTTTGTGTACAAAAAACTTACAGTTTGCTGTGCATTACACGTGTACAAAACACATCTCAAAACATCCCCACTTCAAACAGATTTTTTTTGCTTTGCAGAGTCCGACAGAATCCAAATTTATATCAAAATATTTCTTACGACATTCTCTTCAAGATAACATCAGTAGAGTGATGTAGGCCTTATAATAGGGAAGGTAATATTCAAATATTTATTAATTTATGGTGCGGAGTGGTACTAGTAAGTACTAGGCCTAAGCCTTGGATGGTTTCTACAAAAAACATAGCCTTGCCAAGCCGTGCACATAGTGCAGCTTACAAAAGAAGAGAGGGACTGCAAAAATAACCACGACTTTTGTCAGGGTAGGCCTGGGCTATATTCTGAAGTGTCTCATGAAGTTGTTGCATTAGGCCTATATTTGACCAAACTATTTAGAGATACTCACCAAAGTTTCATGCACAAAATACTACAAATGGAATCATCCAGCTTTTAGCGAACGAGGCCTGTTCCCCCTTGGGGTAGATGTCAAGTGCCAAGGATAGCCAGCTGTATGTACATGTGCATGTAGTGGAGGTCGCACAAAAACTTCCCTTCCTATCCTTGACAACATAACCCCCGGAAGTGAAAAAATCGGTTTTTGACAGCGTCCCCAGCGTTCATAGATTGGGGCACAACAAAAAGCAAAAGGCGACGGACGACGGCAGATATGGAATTCCATACGATGGGCCTTTTGCACCGACTAAGAAAAGTACCATAGGCCTACATACACCATGCCAAAACGTTAGCAAGTCCTGAAAACAAAAAGTGGTTTTCAACATACCTGCATCAGTTGACCATCTTTTGAGTTGTTTTTGTGGGAAAATGGTACCATATGATGTCCCACGCTTCACCAATGACGTCCTTTTTTGTGCTGAAAATCAAAGATTGTATAGCGCAGCGCTATACAATCTTTGATGAAAATCGTGAAGTTTCACAAAACTTCGAACGCAGCATGATCACGCGGGCCGCACGGACACGAGTAACACATGTACAGCGCGCTCAATTGGAAAAGGCCAGTAGCGCTAACAAGATGAGACTACTTGAGATTCAAGCTTCGTCAGAGCATTGGTCCAAGTCACTACACACAACGTACACGGAGCAGTGACTTGGAGGTCAAGTAGTACGAGAACCGCGCTCTCGTCGACGTCGCTTCACTTGGCAAGTTTGTGATACCTTGGCGTTAACACCCTTCTACCTTTAATTTTTTTTTCAGTTTAATGCTGATAAATGCAGTGCCCTCCCCCATCCCAAGAGAAATGCCAACACCTATGCCTAACTAGATCCGTTTTAGAAAATGAAATATTTCCACAAAATAAATCGATATAAATCAGAGACTTTTTTTATCTTATTCTTTCATTCAGGAAAAAAAGATTTGAGCTATACCTTTTAAAAATCTTCATATTCGATGGGGTGTCCTCATTAAATCATTTTTCCTTTAATAGCTTCTTAAATTTCCGGAGCACTCTTCAATGAGAGTAATCCATAAGGCATAACTTCCAGGTTTCTTACATATATACATGTAACTTAAGAGGAATAGAAAGTTGCAAAAAAGGAATAATAAAGTGCAGTTCAAATCATGGACATGTTATTAATGTCTCAGGCCATATATTTTATTTCATTCAATTAAAATCCTCCGAATATTACACTGATTACAGGAATTACAAAAAGTACATGGAGTACTCATCTAGAATTCAAAATCATTTTGCACACAAAAATTCCCTTAGTTTGCCTCAAGTGTACTGACCCTGAGTGGCAACGAACAGGCCATACAAGATCAAATCTCTACTCTCTAACCCATATTTCTCCAAAATGTCTAAAAGGCAAAGGGCTTGTATTTATTTAACATAAGCCTCACACATAAACAAGCCCATTTTTGATTGGTGGACCATTTTGGAATACAAGATGCATAGACCAAAGGGACTTAGTAGTTTCCTGAGGGAGACTGGACCTGTTCAGTACTAAAGCCTTAAGCTTTCTATTTTATTCTTCTATCGCAAGGTGTTGCCATCTTAAGACTCAAATCTGTGACTTTCAAGACCAAGTATGGCAAATCGGATAGTGAATCTTCTGTTTCTGAAAAAAAATCAAACAAGTGGAAATGAAGAAACATGAATAGCAATTTACTTCTCAAATCTTCCACCCCTTTCCTCTTGTCCACTTGCAGGTGGGTATAATTTTGGCCAAAAATTTCAACTCTTGAAAAAGGTAAGATATGGCCATCAACACAGCCAAATACCATAAATACTGATTTACACAAGTCATCTGAAGAGTATTTGTAGCACATATCTTACCACAACCTCATACTTTCCAACAATATGGGACATGCCCATGGAGTGGTACATACTACAACAGGGCCATATATGCACTGCTACGAAGTTCAAATTCAACACACAGTGTACCTCCACGGACTTCTCAGACTGTGTGTGCGTGAATCATTTGATTTCTCTTTGGCAAGCAGCGACCCTATCAACATACATGTAAATATCCATTAGTCTGTTTTCCAAGAGTCTAATTTATTTTGGCAAAAGCTTTGTTCAAATCATGAAGGAGACAATAGGCAAGGACAGTTGTGTGCAGAAAAAAAGAGATTTTTTCCAGACGCACCTGAAGTAAAGCTCCTATCAGAAATACAATTTTAAGCTTGAGTTAGTTACATTTACTGGCTATGAGTACAGTTGACGTTTTCATTCCACATACTGCGATATGGAATGTGTTTCAAAACATAAAATTCATATTTGCATTACACTTTTATTTGTTGTTTGCATCGTAAAATTTTTGTTTTACATCTGCATTTGGTACACATTCTGAGTCAATTCATCTGCAGTCATACAAATTGCACGATAATCTATGGGTGACATCACTGTTCAAATATGAAGTAAAATAAAAGCCTTCCGAAAACTACAAATAAAGAAAAGGTCTTGACTATTCAGTGATAACTTAAAAAGTTACAGATGTTTGGAATTGAAATAAAACTGTAAGTAGAAAACACACACCAAATTTATTTTAACCTGTGTACAGGCTTCCTTGAATGAATCACAAAAGATCAGTCTGTATTCTGACCACGTTTAGAAACATCAATTGGGAAGGCACTTATGACCATGGGTCACTGCAATTTCTATTAATATTGCAAACTTCCTAGCCCTTCACATCACTCCTACAATGGGCAAGGTTACACCCGCTGACTACACTGCTGGAGTGCAGGACAGCACCTCCGATAATCCCCAGCAAAACAAAAGCAATAAGTGATCAACGTAAAAAAAAGAAGGAAACCTGGCCCTGCTACCATAAACAATACCATTTCCCCTGTGTAATTCCAATAACAATAACAATTCCAGCTTTATTCATTGATGGTAGCAATATAATCTCCAGGATGTTTTTCAATGGGCTGCTAGTAACCACTTGAGAAATAACCTTGGCTGGATTCACAGAAGTGGAAGGGGACAAAAGTGTCACTATGCCAACCTGACGCCCCATTCTACCAGTCAACTTTTCATTGCTGAGCCAAAGCAACACTGACACCAAAATAACCCTTCAAGACCATATACATTTTGTTATGTACAGCATAATTCTGATAGAAGTTGGTTGAAAGAGCTACATTTTCCCAGTGGACATACTGGTCTGGGCAGTTAGTGGGGAGGCTGTGGCTTGGGCAGCTGTGCTGCTGCCATCGTGAGGATGCCTCCAGCGGCAGCATCAGTACCTCCTGAATCCTGCATCCTCTTCTGTCGCTTCTGCTGCAGCTCCTTCTGGTTCTTGTAGATGTTCTCAGCCAAGAGGTGATAGTACTCCTCTTGTGACAAGACCAGGCATTAAAAAACAGATGAGTGAATTAAAAAGTGAGCAAGGGTGAATGGTTTTCCAGGTGATTTTCCAGCAATGGACACTGGTCTTCCTAAGGGGCCCCTCTAAATTTTCAGTGTTTTTTGAATTTTTGACTTTTTTTGATATAGTGGGTGGATGGGTCAAGGAAATAAATTGAAAATCGAAATTTACTTTTTATATTAAAATCCAGAAAAACTTATTTTTCTGACTTGCCTGAACGTAGCATGCACGCCACGCCAGCATTCCAAAAATGCAATCTTTATTAACCTTGTTTCCATATACAGACAGATTGACCCTTCCTGTGCTTTATTATGAACGCGTGAAACATCATGGAATGACATATAAGACTTAAAGGTTTTCATGGTGAAAGAAACTAGATCTATAGTAAAGATTGCGGTAACACCATGTATTTATCTCTTCTTTGAGTATGTGTGGTTCTGAGTATGTGTGGTTCTTCTCAGAACCACACATACTCAAAGAAGAGATAAATACATGGTGTTACCGCAATCTTTACTATAGATCATGGAATGCGGTGGTTTTTTACTCTAAGACTTGGAAGGTGGGCGCTTGCAGTGGTGATTAAAGACGAATGTAGCAGGGTACCAGGCATATTATGTAAACCTACTATATAACCAGTTACTAATAATGGTGATATGTTCATCACCTTGTATCTAAGACTAACCAGAAAGCAGCATATTGCGTCCAAATCTGTTGGCTAGAGCTAGGTCTAAGTCTCTGTTTCAATAGAAATACATATGCATGTGCGTGGAGACGCAGTAATTGACTGTAGGGGTAGCCGTACCTTGGGAGATCCCTTTTTGATTGGATTGGACATGGCATGCTGTTGCGTGCATGATCAATCACGATCATTTATTGCAATTCCAGCCATCATCTTGTTATACTGTGTTGCATAGTAGATTTTTACATATATATAAATTTATATCAAATGTATAATGTACACGTACTGGATGAAAATTCAGTTTTTGTAATCGAAATTGGGGGTGGGTGGGTCGATCAAAAAAATGAAAAAAAATAGAAATTTAAAAAACACTGAAAATTTTGAGTGGCCCCTAATCTGTACATGAACCGTCAGTGGAAAGACTGATGAGAGCCTGGGCAAACACCTGCACTTCTCTAGGAGTAGGAAGTGTCCCTGTACATCATACAGAGTTAACTGTTGTGAGGCTAAGTTCAACCTTAGCCTCACAAAGTCAAATATTAGCCGGTTCTATTCCAATTTCCAACAAACAGCAGCAACCAACTATTTCTGTTTGTTCATCTGTGTGTTTTTTTGCTCTGAGTTTCAGCAGAGGGATTTGTCTCCTACTTAAAGAGGTTTGGTCCTAATTGGTGATTTATTCCCTTAGTAACAGCAAGATCACAAATCATGAGAAAAGGAACACTGCAAGTCAGAGTAATTTGGCCTTATTGCTGGATATATGCACAGCTACTTTACAGTGTACATGTATACCTGTATTAGTTTACACAAACAGACTAGCAATGAAGTCACAAGAGAACCTTTATGCACCTTGAGGGACTATGAGTGATCAGTTATGTTAGACTTCAGAGGGAAAACATTGGAATGGAGCAAATAGATGGGGTGAAATTTGTATGTATGTTCAAAGTTAAGGGTAGACCAACAAAAAGACTCAATGCCTCTCAAAACTAAATGACCAAATATCTACAAACCTCCTCGATTTGAAACATGGACTATTCAGGAACAGATTTCTTTGAACATTTAGACTGTTGGAGCCTTAGTTATGTCACAATTGAGAGGGGAAAAGTTCTGCAAATGATGCAAAACTAAATGACCAAATATCTACAAACCTCCTCGATTTGAAACATGGACTATTCAGGAACAGATTTCTTTGAACATTTAGACTGTTGGAGCCTTAGTTATGTCACAATTGAGAGGGGAAAAGTTCTGCAAATGCTGCAAATGTGAGAAGGTAAAATATTTTGAAAGTGAAGGGTAGAGCAATGAAAAGACTCAATAACTCTCAAACTAAATGACCAAATATCTAAATACATGCATGATTTGAAGCATGGACTATTTACAAACAGATTTCTTTACAAATTTAGACTGTTCAAGCTTTGTCATATCAGATTTGAGAGGGGAAAAGATCGGGATTCTGCAAATGCGATGGGGTAAGAGGAGAACAAAGACTCAATACCTCTCTAGCTAAATGAGCACATATCTAAATACCTGCATGACTTGAAGTGTGGACTACTGAGGAATTGATTTCCCTTACAATTTATATTTTTGGAGCTTTACTTATGTTAGAATCCAGAGGGGAAAACATCGGAATGCAGCATATGAGATGGGGTGAAATATGTATTTTCAAAGTTCAGGGTAGATCAATGAAAAGACTCAATACCTCTCTAACTAAATGGCCAAATTTCTACATACCTGCACGATTTGAATTGTGCACTATTACAAACTCTTTAACGAAAAATTAAGAATTGAGGAACTTTATGTTGGAATTCCGATGGGAAAATATCAGAATGCAGCAAATGAGATATATGAGATACAGTACGTACAAACTTAAGTTAACGGTTAGAGGTGAGAAAAAAAAACTCAATATGTCTCTATGTAAATGGCCAAATTTCTACAAAACTTCACAATTTGAACTGTGGACAAAAAACAACTGAGCGTGTACTCGACCTTTCAACCAGCTGCTCTTGTCATCCTCAAGAGAGAGTGGAGTCCAAGCCATGCTCCAGATTTTACAGAACAACTGTACATTTATACAACTCAGGTACAGCTGCTTTTTTTAAAGGAGCTGGAACATGCCTTTTTTATGAGGCTAAAATCAGAACATGATGCAAAGTGCTTACCAAGTGAGTAGTGTTGGCAGTAGCAAATATCTGGTGATGTATTACAATCCAGAAAACTGTCTCCTAGGATTCTGGTCTTGTCTCTTCATCAATGCTACAAGAAACAAAACCAAAGAAACTATGTTTTTATCACAGACTGTATGACTACTCACTGAGGAACCTCCACAACAATTTAGGCAACATTGAAAACAGAGTCAAATCAACAAAGATCAGGCCAAATAACATACAAGTGGACATCACTGGGACGTCTTTATATGAAACTCATTTTTGTCTTCTCCTTTCTTTCAACTCTCTTCAATTTTTGGTTGGTCAGCAAATAACTCCCGAAAAGTAAAACCTCTCAAGCCTCAAAGCAGCCATTTTGCAACTCACACCCCTCTACCTTCCTGGGCTCTGATAACAAGCCCAGAAAGTACAAAAAAGGCCTAATTAAAATTGTCCCAAATCCTCTGATTCCAATATGATTTTGCATACACCCAAGGGCTTTGGCCAAACACTCTGAGCTATTTCATGTTTCACCTGCCATCCCCAATTTCTATACGGGGATCACAGACTGTGCATAAACCATTCCCTAAGTTATTAATGGTATTAAATCATGGCTCTCCATATGCATGTGTGTCACCCAGTTCTTGGCACAAACAAGTTTATCCACCGAGAAAGTCTTCCATCTCTGGCAACTTAGGGAAAAGCAAATAGACCTGTAACATAATAATGTCATGTTTACTTTACATATGCATCTAGCAGTGTTTCCTATGGCAGCAAGGTGGGAAGCAAGAAATTAAGTCCTATAGAAAAGTGCACACTTGACGTCATTATGTTTTAGATCCTTAATGCGACATTACCAGAAGTCAAATCAAATCAGAAGTCAAAATGAGTGCACAGGAGACTCAATCATACCTTTGGGATTACTAACGTTGGATCCGTTCACCTTTTACCCAGAAGGCAGTAGCAAGATATCAAAATACCGATCGCCTCAACAACGAGCACAGAACTCCATAATCAAGAAACTGCAGCAGTGGCTCACCAGCGGCTTGTGCTCTGGCTGAAAGGAAGAAATGACAATACAACATGAGTGTATAACCTAGATTGATTGGTTCTCAGAGGGCAATGGGAGGATTGAGAGAGGTGGAGAAAACTTATTAAGAAGTTGTTAGTGCTTCCCCAATGACCTTCTTCCAGACATGTAGTTCCAGACAGGTGTGATTAAACTTTACACCCAGGAATTATGGTCAATATTGGCTTCCATACATGTATCATACTTTCCGGCTAATGTGTGTATTGTAGAAGCCTGCCTGTGTCATAAAGAAACTCTACACTCAAAATGCTATTGTACCAACTGAAACCACCACCAATCATCTGTGAATGTTGGCTCGCATGCCATAATGTAACAAACTGTTATATTTAAAGGCTTTGTGTTTGACACAGAAAGATGGCCGCTGATTGCTTCATTGACTAATAAGTTAGCTGATAAAATGAAATAACAATCCAAATGTTTTATATGACACCTGTTGAATGTGTACAGTCATCCTTGTACATGATTTGGATCCAGGAATGAGGACATTTATCCCTCTATAATCTCCATCCATCCCCTTTATTATTCCAGTACAACTCCCCATTCACTGCAAGCAGCCGGTGGATTCAGCTTCTGTCCAATTTCTGTTCAGTTTGTCACCAATGTTACCACCACACCTAATGATTGCATCTTCCAATTTGTTTAGTTACGTTTGACACAGCCCTAAAGACCGCAGATTCTCATTAGTTGAAAAGCTTATGAGACAAAACCCAAGTTCCAAGTAAACTGGGCATGTTATTAGCAGTACCATGGACTAATATCACGACATAAGCTGTTTCCATACTGGTCGAGTATTGTCCCCAGTGATATGATAATTTCAGAAACAGGGACTAGCTTGTTCTTGTCTCTCTGTCACTGCTGAAACTAGGGAAATTAATCAAAAATCATGTTTGAATTTCAGCCCGTATGACTAACATTTGTGGGGGCCACCGTTTCAAATTATAAGGTGCGCTTTACAACAGCAATTGAAGCATCATTGAAAACAGTATCAAATCAACAAAAGATCAGGGCCAAATAATATACAAGCTCACATTAGTGGAATTTGTCATAAACATTTCATAAAAATCTCATCACCTTCTTAGTTGTCATTTTCTGTTTCTTTTTATTGTTGCTTGGTTAGCTAAGTACATTTATTCTTCAAAACAGCGTAAAATATATGTACATTCTAAAAAGTCATTTTCTCAAGCCTTTAAGCATCGCTTTAAACATTACTCCATTTTTGGCATTCTTAAGACTTATTTTCAGCCATCTGCATTCAGATGGAAACTCACAATACAAGAAGTGTTGGTCTAGGGCTATAATTAAACAATCCCATCTATTTTTTCACCCAGTCAATCTCTTCCAGTTAAGGATTCAGCTGCCATCCCCAAATGCTATCCACCTTGAGTAGAAGCACAGCCTATTTGGTCGAGCCTTGTTGGTTGGGAGTATTCATTTTGTTGGTAGCGATGGGGCTGCACCTCTTGCATATCCTAGTCGTTCATGAACCAGTGATTAGTTAGTACCAAAGGAGCCTCTCATGCCAAGGAAATTATGTTTTCTCTCGGTCCAACTAAAGGTCAATACAGTCTGTGCAGAAAACATTCCCAAATTACACACAGTATTAACCGTAGCCTTCAAGGGTGCATGTGAAATCATATCAAAATCAGAGGATTTTGAGGACCATTTGAGTCATGTTATGGCTCCCTATATATATATGTCACCCAGTATTTGGGCAAAATAAATTTATCCAACAAGGATGACTTTTAAATAGACATAATGATGTCACACTTTGTCTACACTTGTTATATCAAAAGACAATGATTTGGGGTAGGTCCTAATGTACTAGGTCTATATGTAAGAGGTGTGCCCCCCCCTCTTTTTTTTTTCTTTTGTATGATACACCCCCAACCACCTTTCGTTTTTGCTTCTGGAGTTTCAACCTGGTTTAGCCCACTACACCTGTGCTTACTGTAGACAGTTAGATCCCTTTCTTGAAGGTGGAGTGACCCTGGATGGGGTGGGGCACTGGTCTGGGTGGTGTGGTCCAGCATGTTTCAGTGCTGTACCATTCACTACCTATTCCAACCACCTTGTCTGTGTTCCCTCCATTTCAGATAAGGAAATTTCCTCTCTTTTTGATATCATTTAGAAGTTTGATGAATCCCAATGATAGTTTTGATTGTTAAGAATCTTTTGTTTAAAGTTCGGATTTTTTGTTTGGTTTTGTGAGTCGAGTTTTTTTGTCAGTTGTTGCACACGCTCTGCTCGAATAAACTTTTGCTTGTATGTAACATGCAGGTCACTCTCGACCAAAATCTGACCATATTCAATGCTGTTTTCATACACCACAGATCAAGGAAAACCTGATTGTGATGGCCGGCCTACGTTGAATGCCAGATGCCGACTGAGGAATATCAGGGTTTGTGCAACACAGAATTAAACAGCTGATGGAAGGAGTCTTTTGTCAGCAATGGACGCAACTGTCCCTTCAAGGAATGCCCTGCAATATACATCAATAAATGTCTTGAACGCAGTGAAACTGTCACCCCACAAATGGACATGTGCAACAAGATCGAGAGCAATCGTGAAAAACATTCGTGAAGTGCAGGGTTGCAGGGAAGGTGCCAGTTGCCGTGGCGACTGACAAAGTCAAGCATCCTTTTGGTGGCTAAAATTTAGTCTTTTTGGCAAGGCAACCACGGAAATTGTCCACTTTATTAGTCTGCAGAAAAACATTAGTTCAGTCATTGTGCGCTGTGTTTGTTGTAACTTTTCACCGAAGACATGCTGCACGTCCTCCATATCCTTGACTTAATCAGTAATCAAAATTAAATTTTCACAAGCAGAAAATTGGGATTTACTTATTTTATCTCTATAAAAGTTTTGTATTTGTTTTCCAGCTCAATAATTATACAAATAACTAGTCAGGAAGAAACCAAAATGAGAGCAAGCAGAAACTAGGATGAATGACTCAACATTTTACACAGTGTATGATGATTCACTTACCGGTAAAAGTTTACTCCACTGTGCTTGTTTTTTCTGCTCATTTCAATAAAAACCTGGAATTCAAAAGTACAGAGTACAAATTATTTTGTTTCCTGTTGTGTTTTGCCTCAATTTGATCTTAATGTACAGAAAAAGCAGCAAAAAGCACCTTTTTAAATCCCCATCAAAACAACATGGCCACTACCATTCTCCAGATCTTTAATAGAGGGCAACTTTCACATTGTGACACAATAAAATGCTTAAGAGTAGCTAAATATCTCTGAAGACAATATTTTGAAAAAAAAGAAAGAAAAATATTGCCCATGGGAGAAACCTCAAGGGTTAATGAGTAGGGCATGGCTATGGCATTTTACACATTTGGAATAGGAAAACATGGTGCCTGTGTGCATTCCCATGTATGTTTGTAAAAAGATTCTAGCATGGCTGCTTGTTTTGCTGTGGGCTTGTGACATGGAAATATTACAATTTTGTGCCGTCTAAGAATATGAAAATCAGAACAGTTCTGATTAAAATAGAAGGGTTAGCAGTTATGAAGTACGTGTGCATGAGCATTGCAAGGCTTGAATTTAGACTTTTGGGGGGCACTGCCATTTTGGCCTCACGAAATACCGGTAGGACACGTTGAGGGGCACAGCGGCTAATAACACGGACAAAAGGCCAAATATCTACAGAGGAAAGGCACTGAGGCCAAGGTGTACATGCACATATAAAATTTCTGCAAAACAAGTTATGAAACTGGAAAAAATGGTGTTTTATGTGCTTGATAATAAGCTATCATATTTAAATATTTTACAATCCATGACAAAACATTGTATATTACAGGATGGAACTGGCATATTTTCCGAGAAAGAATTTCTTAATTTAAGAATTCTAGTGAATTGAACCATACATTTAACAAAGAGAACAGGGTTTGTTTCAATTTGACAAATCTTTTTGGACTGCACAGCATGAGCTTACCAACAACATCCCCTTGTGGCGTACAGTTGACCAATCCATCACGTCACAGAATAATCAGTTAGACACATGTAGTTGAATTTGCTGCGTGCGTGCGTGCATACACAATCCGCAACTAAAGGGACAAACGACTTAGCTGTAGCTGTGGAGGCCTGCTTCGGACATAGCCTAAGCCCGTGTATGCATGTGCCAGCCGAGTTGTTGCACAATATGCCCCTATGTGCTTGGCACCTGCAGCGATTAATCATCCACGAACGTTGGGCTGCAGATTGGAATACACGTACATTACGTATTGTAAATTGAAGCCAATTGCAGTACAGGCAAGCCTCATGGGGTCAGTTTTAAGTCCGACGCCTCACAGGTCCAACGACTCACAAGTCCAACAAATCTGTTAAAAAGTCCATAAGTCTGACGCCTCAAAAGTCTGACAATACTTTATCAGTTTATATCAGTCTACAGATGCAATGTCTTATTAGTCAAATGCTTTGTAAGTCCAAAAATCCAGACTTTTTAGGCATCAGATTTATGAGGCATTGGCCTTACAATGCGCACCAAGCCTCTTCACGCTGTACGGTGCTGCAGCGCATTGTACCAGGTCGGCCAGCTTGGCTGGCTAGGCTATATGTGCACCCATGTGGCATGGAGACAATCGTATAATGTTAAACCGCAACACGAAATACCTTCACATGAATGCGAAGTAAGTAACGTATGAGAAACAAGGGCACCACTGGGACACATGTATGACCAGTTTGGGCCGTGGGCAAGGTGGAACTTTTGAGGGCACCACACCCCCCTTGCAAGGGCACCGACCACAATGGCCACAGGAGGTGTGGTGAAATTGGAGTGCTGGCATGACATGTATGTCATGTCCCTATACTTACACACATCAATCATCCTGTAATCTCTTACCTGAATGAGACGTATGTTCATTACACAGCTTCCAGGTGCGTGTAACGGTTGGGCCAAGCATTCAAGTGTGGCCATGCATGAAGAAGTACACATACAGGATGAGCTTACAAAATAAGTAGGATGCTACGGGGGAGAACTGCAAACTAAAATTGATGAAGAATTCAAGGGAAAAATTGCAGGGAACTTACTAGCTGGAACTTACTTAGTAAGTAATGTACTCATAAGACACCAATTCTAGATTTTGAAACAAAACACGTCAAAACACCAACCCACCCTGGAGCAGTCACTTAAAAACCCATAATCTGACACTAACACTTAAAAAGACCAAAGACTTAAAACCAAACAACACAGTGTGTAAAATAAACCTCAGAATACACTCAGCCTTCAATCACTAACTCTAGCAGACAGGACTCAAGCAGAAGACCAGTCCAATTATGAGGTACAATACTTGAAAGCTGACTTGTCTCTATGTGTATCTGCTGAGCTGCTAGCGCAACGCTGAGTGTGGCCAGACTACATGTATGTAGGAGCTGTTTTCAGTTTAGGAGTAGGGTAAAGGATACGGAGGTAGGTACCTACAGACCACTAGACTGGCCCAATTACAGTTGTGTCCTCTAATTTTAAAGTGCTACTCAAAACCTTTCCTTGACTTTTATCCTCATGGAACATTGCCAAAATCTCTTTGCTGAAAACTTTAAATTTGTCCTGTTAAATAATGAAATTATAACCTTCAAATTAAAAACACATGCTACTGATCACCTCTGTGAACAATCTCGTTGTCATGAAATTTGATAACCTGAAATTAATGACAACATCCAGAAATTTGCACAATTTCAGCTGCGTTTTCCCTAAGTCCTAACGTGGGCCGTGCACCGGAACAAATCTCTCAAAAATCCCACATCCATGGCATGCCATGGGTACGGTACAGGCCAGGGATGGTGCTATTCAAATGAAACCTGTTCAGCTTTAACAGTTTGATGGTTCGAACATGCTTGTTCAGATTAGAGCCTGAAAAATACTGAGCGTTAGAACTAAAAATGTCTCCTTATTTAGCACACCAAAAATGAAGTTACTATATGCGAGTCAATTTGCATCAATCTAAAAAACCATATATTTTCTACCCAAAAGCCTGGACGAACGCAACCGTCTGAGGCTTGGGCTTCCAGAGCTACGGCTAGGTCTATTGTCTACGTGTCTCCACGCATTTCCAATGGAGCGAAGACCTAGACCTAGCTCTAGACAAGCAATTCGGATGCAGCCGTAGTTTGCATCATGACCGCAACACACGCCATGACGTCAAAATACACTCAGTCGTAGAAGAGATGCTATACGAAACGTTATCTACCCCAAATCACCAAAGTTACGTCCCAAATTCTGGAGATTTTAGCAAAATATGCTTTGTTTAGGTTGCAGGATAATGCTTCCTGAAGCGAAACCGATACTGGAATTTGATGCTTTTTGTTTATGGTCGGCTTTCTTGACACGGACTGCATGCATATGAGCAAAAGATGGGCAAGATAGAGTGGTACTTATTATCATATTATTGCGCGGGAACAAGATGATTTTGAGGGAACGAAATAATAGTTCCAGGGAACGGAATTAAAAAAAATCTTCATTGTGTCTGTCCCTTCAGGGGCTCCTTAGGTACTCGTAGAGAGGGGCATCGAAAGCAACTGTGCGTTTTTGCAAGTTGGGTCACACTCACTGTCCGACAGTAACCCCCCCCCCCTTACAAAATACATGTACATACGATGTAGGGCGGAAATAATGCCGCCCGGCGCTCCGAAGGAACGGGTTAGCCTTTCGAGGGTTTTGTGTTGGGGGGGGGTCGGATCAGGTCGACATTCAAGACAATGACCAGAAGCGGTTTTCTTTTGAATAAGGGTTTGATGTGATATATTTTTAATCAGTTCTTTCCCAAAATTATCAAGCATACTTTTGCCCTATGCGGAATAACAGGTGAATCGCAGGACTGGTGGGCAACTTAAAGAGCATAACACTGCAAGGGTAAATGGGTGGTAAAACAAAACCACTTTCTAAAACCGTTCGGCAAAAAGAGACAAGTCTACCTTTAACAGAGCCTGAAATTTGACCCCTGACGGTGCGCTTCCAGAACACTTGAATAGGATAAATAACGAGCAAAGATGTTACAATTAGTTGTTTCGGCATTTCTGCTTTTATTTTTAGCTGTTTGGCAACAGCCAGAACAGCTCTTGCTTTTCTGATTATTTTTTTTCACGTACTTTTTGGCTTTTTCGCATGTTGCAAAAAAGGCATTTCTTTTCTTTTCTTTTCTTTTTTTTTTGGGGGGGGGCTTTTTCGCCAGGTGCAAAAAGGTATTCTTTTTGTTATGTTTTTTTTGTTGTTGTTTAAGGTGTTTCTGCAACAGCCGGAACAGCTCTTGCTTTTCTGATTTTTTTTTAGTTGTTTGGTAACAGCCGGAACAGCTTTTGCTTTTCTGATTATTAGCCGTTTCGTCAACTTCTCTACCGAAACAGGTATTGCTTTTCTGACTATAGCTGTTTTGGCAACTTTGCCGAAAAAGGTATTGTTTTTCTGATTATTAGCTGTTTCGGCAGCAGACATTTGGACCATCATCCAAGGACGGTCCAAGAAGAAATTCACTGTGATAACTTAGATAGTTTAATTTATCATTATTTTGTTAAGAATTAGTTTTTCCCCATAGACTTTGTACACAGATTGTGCACAGTTTTCTGACTGTCCTATATTAGGCTATGAGGGCGCTATTGCAGATTTACGGTTACACATGCCCGGGCTTTCAATTTTCAACAAACTGTCCTATATTGAACCATGTGGATGGCGTTGTTGCATAACTTAGGGTTTGTACACATATTGTCCAGCGTAATGTGTAAGCAGTCTTCAACTTCAACCGAGAATTACTACCAGAACGAAAAAGAAATCAGACTAAATATTCCCTTCCGTTTTATCGCAAATATACCCAAGTGTGCAAATATTAAATAATATTTCATACGTTTTGTCCAGTTTAGACAAAAATCACGTGACATGAAATTAAAGGGGTAGTTTTCCTGCACACGTGTTTCTAGCCCATTGACTTTGTACACGTTTTGGAGCCACAATTTTGATAACTTTGCAGTGTTTGATTGTTCCGAAATTGATAGCCAACAAAGACCCTGATGCAAGATCGATCAGATTTAGCAAACGGGCAAAGTCGACTGCCAGAAAGAATTGAGCTGAAAAAGAACTAAAAAACACTAGATAGAAGTGTTTGTAAACAAGTACAAACACAGAGCTGTTTCGGGACTGTTTCACCAATTAAATAAGAATTGGCAATTGTGATGAAAAAAAACTGGCATTCAGAAACTATGAGAGAGTAAAAATGAACATTTTAATTTTCTGGACGTGACATATACCCTGAAAAAGTTTAATTTATAAATCAATTTCAACCACTGCAATTGGATGTCAACTTCAGAAGATAATTTAGTATGACTTGGCACTTGATATTATTCTCACTGTTGAGGGTTTGCTTTGTACTTCGTGGAGCTTCTCACAATAGCGTAAAAATTACAATACTTACTTAAAGATAACATAAATGGCTTATTCGATTGTTGACGTCATCACGAGTGGATGTGATATCAGTTACAAGAATTGTATTTCTTTAATGTCACTTGACTTGTCACCAGAAGAGGTCAGAATCAAATCAGATCAATTTGGGTCTAGAACCCTCCCCGTTCCAGCCACACACAAAGTTTCAACCGCATCGGACATGTTCTTTTCGAAGTGTAGTGGTATGAAGAGTTCCCCTTTAATGTCACGTGACCTGACTCCTGATGACGTCTTTGTCACTAAATATGCTCAATATTTGCCTAAAGCACTACTTCTCCAGGATATAAGCAGGGTTTCAACTCAGCACTAACACTGACAGACTTATTCCGTTGAAAAAAAACATAATGGCTTTTACCACTTTTAAACAATAAGCCTACTTCAAGACGACTTTTACCCTGGCACTTGCTGCAAACAGAATGTTGTGGGGGCCACGGTTGATTTTCTATGGGTTCTTATATATTTCATGCTAAATTTAAATATTCAAAATTTAATAATAAATCACGTGATGACGTCATCATGACGTAACTATGATAAAATTATCTTCGTTGTATAGTTCGTTCTTGCTGTAAGTTTGACGATAATCAACGATTACTAAGGTACGAAAATAGTGCCTCGAAAACTCGTACAAAGTCAATGGGCTGAAATAAATTTTAAAAAATCAATAATAAATAGCATGAGGACGTCATCATGACGTCCTTTACTTACAATAATTTTTGCATCACGGTCTTTGTTGGCTGTCACTTTAATAATCATCAAACATCATTTAAAACAAAGGTTTTAAAATTGAACATTGAAAACGTGTTTAAAGTCTAGGGCAAAAAACTCATTTGCGGAAACACTGCTCCTTTAAGTCCGTGTCACGTGATTTGCACTGAAACTGAACGTTTTAAAGAAATATTGCTTCATATTCCGACTCTTAGGCATATTTCAAATAAAATAACAGAGCGCAAAGTACCTGATTTCACCTTCGTTCTTATAGTAATATTGTGCCGAAGTTAAAGACTACTTGTTCACTTGCGTTAAGTAGAAAAGCGTGTACAAAACCTATCGGGAAAAATTGAATATAAAATAAGGTGATGATGTCACCATGACATCATCCCTTCGCAATAAATCTTACATCAGGGTCTTTGTCGGCTATCACTTTGGGAACGATCAAACACTGCAAAGTTATCAAAACTGTGGCTCGAAACGTGTACAAAGTCAATGGGCTAGAAACACGTGTGCAGGAAAACTACTCCTTTAATTTCATGTCACGTGATTTTTGTCTAAACTGGACAAAACTTATGAAATATTATTTAATATTTGCACACTTGGGTATATTTGCGATAAAACGGAAGGGAATATTTAGTCTGATTTCTTTTTCGTTCTGGTAGTAATTCTCGGTCGAAGTTGAAGACTGCTCACACATTACGCTGGACAATGTTTGTACATGTACAAACCCTACGTTATGCAACGTCGCCATCCACATGGTTCGATATGGGACAGTTTGTTGAAAATTGAAAGCCCAGGCATGTGTAACCGTAATTCTGCAATAGCGCCCTCATAGCCTAATATAGGACAGTCAGAAAACTGTGTGCAAAAAGTGTGTACAAAGTCTATAGGAAAAATTAATTCTTAAAAAATTAAAAATAAATAAACTGCTTAAGTTATCACTGTGAATTTCGTCTAGGACCGTCCTTGGATGATGGTGCAAAGGTCTGCTGCCGAAACAGCTAATAATCAGAAAAAAAATACCTATTTCGGCAAAGTTGCCGAAACAGCTAATCAGAAAAGCAAGAGCTGTTCCGGCTGTTACCAAACAGCTAAAAAAATCAGAAAAGCAAGAGCTGTTCCGGCTGTTGCTGAAACACCTTAAACAAAGAAACAAACAAACAAACACCCCCAACACCCCAACAAACAAACAAACAACCCAACAAACAAACAAACCAACAACCCAACACCCCAACAAACAAACAAACAAAAATAACAAAACGAATACCTCTTCGCACCTTGCGAAAAAGCCCCCCCCCAAAAAAAAGAAAAGAAAAGATAAAAAAGAATGCCCTTTTTTGCAACATGCGAAAAAGCCAAAAAGTACATGAACAAAAAAACCCAGAAAAGTAAAAGCTGTTCTGGCTGTTGCCAAACAGCAAAAAAAAAAAAACCCAGAAATGCCGAAACAGCTAATTGTAACATCTTTGCTCGTTATTTATTCTATTCAAGTGTTCCGGAAGCGCACCATCAGGGGTCAAATTTCAGGCTCTGTTAAAGGTAGACTTGTCTCTTTTTGCCCAACGGTTTTAGACAGTGGTTTTGTTTTACCACCCATTTACCCTTGCAGTGTTATGCTCTTTAAGTTGCCCACCAGTCCTGCGATTCACCTGTTATTCCCCATAGGGCAAATGTATGCTTAATAATTTTGGGAAAGAACTGATTAAAAATATATCATATCAAACCCTTATTCAAAAGAAAACCGCTTCTGGTCATTGTCTTGAATGTCGACCTGATCCGAACCCCCCCCCAACACAAAACCCTCGAAAGGCTAACCCGTTCCTTCGGAGCACCGGGCGGCATTATTTCCGCCCTACATCGTATTTACATGTATTTTGTAAGGGGGGGGGATTTACTGTCGGACAGTGAGTGTGACCCAACTTGCAAAAACGCACAGTTGCTTTCGATGCCCCTCTCTACGAGTACCTAAGGAGCCCCTGAAGGGACAGACACAATGAAGATTTTTTTAATTCCGTTCCCTGGAACTATTATTTCGTTCCCTCAAAATCATCTCGTTCCCACGCAATAATATGATAATAAGTACCACTCTATCTTGCCCATCTTTTGTTCATATGCATGCAGTCCGTGTCAAGAAAGCCGACCATAAACAAAAAGCATCAAATTCCAGTATCGGTTTCGCTTCAGGAAGCATTATCCTGCAACCTAAACAAAGCATATTTTGCTAAAATCTCCAGAATTTGGGACGTAACTTTGGTGATTTTGGGTAGATAACGTTTCGTATAGCATCTCTTCTACGACTGAGTGTATTTTGACGTCATGGCGTGTGTTGCGGTCATGATGCAAACTACGGCTGCATCCGAATTGCTTGTCTAGAGCTAGGTCTAGGTCTTCGCTCCATTGGAAATGCGTGGAGACACGTAGACAATAGACCTAGCCGTAGCTCTGGAAGCCCAAGCCTCAGACGGTTGCGTTCGTCCAGGCTTTTGGGTAGAAAATATATGTTTTTTTTAGATTGATGCAAATTGACTCGCATACAGTTTTGGGGGATGCTTTTTTTTCCTCTTTCCAATAGTGGTCATTCTTTTGACATAGGCCTACTTTCCGAAAAAAAATACTTCCATTATCTTCAGATCTTCGTGGTGCTTGTGCACACTGCTGCATGACAGGGCCTATTTCACGCACGCCAATCACCAGCGCTGTTTGATCCCCTGTTTGGTACCCTGCTCAATATGTGTGGAAGTTGATCGACGACCAGTTTTCCACGATGGCGCGGGCATTATTAGCATTACAATGCCTGTGTACGAGAACGCCTGTGTGGCTACGTTGGCGGGTTTGTTCAAATGCGACTTCACAGGAGGTGAGTTTAAAGGTGAGAAACATCACTGGCTTACCACCCAACAATTGAAAATAAAAGGAAAATGACGGCAAAGACAATAATGAGATTTCTGTATGACATACTCCACAAATGTGGGCTTGGCTTTTGCTGTGGTAAAGTGCACGCTGTATTTAAACATGGCATGGCGGCCCCACAGTCATGCAGGCTGGGATTTTAACGGGGTTCCTTTGGTTTCTTAACTTGTAGCTGTAATGGAGAGACGAGGAACACTCCTGTGAGACCGTTTTCTGGATTGTTCCACATCTGAGATATATTCTGACACTTTATTGTACTCAGCAAGGTATGGAAACAGCTCACGTTATACAAACACTGGAGGCCTAGCCTACCTCTGATAACATCCCAACAGTAAATGGTAATATAATAAAACAAATAGGCCTAGGGAGTAAAAGGGGCCTATGTACAGTTGTTTTGTAAATCTGACACATGACTTTTGTCCGACCAATTTTTCAACCAATGAAAATCTCCAGCCTGTATGTGGGGCCGAAGTTACTAATTTTATATTCGATGAGTAGTCTAAACAAACTGGAGGATTGTATGATTTGATGTGGTAAATGAAGAGAAAACATTACTTTACACCCCACGAGAATTTGTCAGGAAGCCAAAGTCTTTGAAACTACCTAGACCTATCCACTTACATGTAGGTTCAGAATTATATAAATACATGCTACAATCTGTAATTTCTACATATTTCAGTGAACCTGGTAAAAATTGGGTAGAAAGTAGGCCTCATACTTTGAGTCTGTGTTGCATGGAGTCATGCATGGAGATTTCCAATGATTGCATGATAAAAATCTTAAAATTGGAGGCTGTGCTAATCATTTCTGAATACAACTTGATTATTTTCAAAGATTCTTCTGTGCCAAAATGATTTTGGTTGAGGTATTACTGTAAAATCTTTCTGTACTGAAAAAACAATGGGGAGAGGTCTAGTTTCCAAGATAACTGTCCTCTTTGTTTTGCTCATCTGTCTATGTGCTGTCGGTATGTTTGTCAGTCTATCTGTTATTCATCTGTCTGTTATTCCGTTGTCTCCCTCCTTTCTCTCAGTCATTCTCATTCAGATACGAAGGTTTTTGTGGCAGTGCATACCATGTATGTTTCCTTCCTCAACTTGGTTTTACTTATTATTCAGGGTCGTAGAGTGGAATGCCAGTTAGCTTTTGTGATGGAAATGAGACATTTGCTGGATTGTTTTGTGAGTGAATGATCTTATGTAGTCAAATGTGCAGTAGTCTTTTTCGAGTAGTGAAAATTTGTTTATTCCTGTCTTTGTGCAAAACAAATCATGATATTCTTGCAATAGGGGTTTTCACAAGAATGTGAAACACACAAATGTGAAGCCAGCGTTGAGCTAAACGTCATCCTGATGGTCATTAGCTTACAAACGTTTTTAAAGCCAGATGCACTGTGATTTTATTCTGTCTCAGCAATACATTGCTTAACCGAAAGTCCAATTGATGTTTTGAATAGTGTAGAATATCTATTTTAGAAACTATTTGCACTTTTGGCTTTATTATGTGTGTCATTACAAACATCCATTGCAAATATACATGTATATGTGAGGTACGTGTATATCTTCAGTAAAACCCTTACATGAAATGTTTTCAACGGTTTATGTTGCACTCTATGTTGGCAACACACGGTGCGGCATCTCCATGTGAGACTACGACATGCACAAGTATCGAACATTGGCTACGGCTCTCCACCGCTGCCTCTTTTGATCAAAATTTGAAGCCGTATCGCAGGAGGCGGGACTGGATTATGGCTACCCCTGTTATGCACCTCCCCGTAAAATGCTATGTATAACTAATTTGATACACTGGCAGTGCTGGGTGCACATACGTGAATTACAAATTCTCAATCAGCTCTTTCCATCTTTCCGATCCTTCAAAGCCCTCTGAGAATCGCCAAACAGGCTCCTCAAGTCATATTTTCTTGCCATTTTTTCATTTTGCATGTTTAATGACTGTTATGTGTATTCATTTCAGCTAGAGCACAAGCCGCTGGTGAATCGTTGCTTACAGGACGACCAGCTTCTTGGCATTTCTTGATGACGGCCACTGTTGTTAAGGTGATTGTACTGTGATCTCTTACTGTAGCCTTGGTAAAACGTGAGTGATTCTTTGTTATTGGTTATCCCAAAGGTAGGATTCACTGATTGAGTCTCCTGTGAACTCATTCCCTCATGTCCTGTAGACCTAGTACATTAAGA
Source organism: Acanthaster planci (assembly GCF_054643075.1). Lineage (NCBI taxonomy): Eukaryota > Metazoa > Echinodermata > Asteroidea > Valvatida > Acanthasteridae > Acanthaster > Acanthaster planci. Next base: position 11,386,621 of record NC_141779.1, on the reverse strand, counting down.
CCTACCCCACCTTACTGTCTTATAATATAGTGCGTGTAAACAAAGTGTGACTTCATTATGTCTATTTAAGGATCATCCTTGGCGAATACATTTATTTTGCCCAAATCCCGTATATGACATGTATATGGGGAGCTATTAAAGTTAAAATGGTCCCCAAAATCCTCTGATCTTATTATTATTTCACATGCACCCTTGGAGGCTACGGTTAATACTGTTTATAATTTGGAAATGTTTTCTGCACAGACTTTGATCTCCTGTCTTGGCCTTCAGTTGGACCGAGAGAGAACACTATTTCCTTGGCATCAGAGGCTCCTTTGGTACTTTGGTACTGTGCATCACTGGTTCATGAACAACTATGACATGGTAGTAGCCCCATTGCTACCAACAAAATGAATATTCCCAACCAACACGGCTCTTTTTAACCAATTAAGTTGTGCTTCTACTCAAGGCAGATTGAAGTGATTGCTTGGCTGAAAAAACAGGTGGGATTGTTTAAATATAACCCTAGATCAACACTCCTTGTTTTGCAGGCTTGCATCTGTAGATGGTTGAAAACAAATCTTTAGAACTGAAAAAAGTAGAGGGATGTAATATGTTAAATCACTTCTTACAGGCTTGAGGAAAAGGACTTTTTTGGGAAGTGTACATGTATTTAAGGTGTTTTGAAAAATAAAATATACTAGCTAGTCAAGCAACAATTGAAAAGAAATGGAAAAATGACAACTAAGAAGATAATAAGATTTATATGAGAAACTCCAGTGATATGGGCTTGTATATTATTTGGCCCCGATCTTTGTTGATTTGACACTGCTTTCAGTGATGCTTCAATTACTGTTGTAAAGTGCAGTCTATATGTTGAATTTGTGGCCTCCACATGTGTGTAGTAATACAGATTGGCACTGAAACGTGGTTGATTTAGTTTCCCTAGTTTCAGTAGTTTGACAGAGAGACAAGAGCAAGCTGGTCCCTGGAGGCCGTTCTCTGGAGTGTAACAAATCAGAGAAATCTCATCACTGGTGACACTACTCAACAGGTATGGAAACAGTCTACATCACGTTCTGATATTAGTCCATGGTAATAATGAAATGCCTGGTTGTTCTGTCGATCTTGACCTTGGGTTTTGTCTTTTTTAAGTTTTTCAACTAATGAGAATCTCCGGTCTTCAAGGTTGGGTTGAATTAAAATACAAAAAATGGACGGAATTATTTGGTATGGTTGTACAATTTTTGCCAAAGTGAGCAGAAACAAGACAGAAGCTGCATCTACAGGCTGCTTGTAGTGAATGAGGAGTGTACTGAAATGAAATGTCCTCATTCCTGGATCCAAATCACGTACAAGGATGAGTGTACACATTCCACAGGGGTCGTTTAAAAAAATCTGGACTTGTTTTGTTTTATCAGCCAACTTTTTACTCACTGAAGCCATCTTTCAGCATCAAGTACATTAAAGTTGCAATGCATCAGGTTGTTACAATATGGCATGCTAGCCCACAGTTGCTACAATTCTTTCTTTGCACGCTGCCGCCCCAGGCATGCAGAATCTCGATCTTGATCTTTACAAAATCGGTTCAGTGATTTCCTTGTATGTTGCTTGGTCATTCTGCGCATGCTGTGTCGGATTTTATACCGTACAATTGGACAGTGTTTCAGAAGCTGCATTGATGCAATTGTACAAACTGCCAGATCGAGGCTCTCCATATGGTGGCAGCATGCAGAATAAATAACAGTCTATGTCCAGAGTTTCTTTTATGATGTCCTTCACACAGGCTGGCCTCTTCCATACACCCCAAGGGTTCAACAGTGGCTGGGAAATATGATGTAAGCCATCTTGACCATAATTCTTTGGTGTCAATTCAATCACATCTATCTGGAACCACATGCCTGGAAGAAGGTCATTGAGGAAGCACTTGTAACTTTGTTTCTCCACCTTTGTCAATCCTCCACTGCCAGCTTATAATCAGTGAATCCAGGCTAATACACTCATGTTGTATTGTCATTTCTTCCTTCTACATGTTTTAATGACTGTTTTGTGTATCCATTTCAGTCAGAGCACAAGCCACTCATGGTACATCCAGTTTTTTGATTATGGAGTTCCTGTGCTCGTTGTTGAGGTGATTGGTACTTTGATCTCTTACTGTTGCCTTCTGGGTAAAAGGTGAGTGGGTCCATCATTGTTGGTCATTCCAAAGGTATAATTCACTGATTGAGTCTCCTGTGAACTTATTCCATCCTTTTTTTATAATGCCTGATATATGGACCTAAAACATAATGATGTCAAGCTATTATTTTCTATTTGGACTATATTGCATCACCCTACTGCCTTAGGAAACGCTGCTAGCTGCACATGTAAACTAAGCATGACGTCATTATGTTACCGGTCTTTTCCAAATGTTGACAGGGACGGAGGCCTTTCTCTGTGGATAAATTTAATCCGTGTCTAAACATAGGTAAAATACATGTGTATGGGGAGCCATAATTTCACCACTTGCTGCCAGGTGCTTTGAAAATGCAGTGCACACATACGGGTCATTTTCAAGATTTTCAGTTTTCAAAATTCTTCAAAAATTCATCATTTCATTTAATGGATGTTTATACCCACACAAAGGGATCTTTGGGCGCTAGTTTAAGGTGATAGGTAAACTTCATTGATGCCCGAGTATTTCAGCCAGGCCTGCAGCATTGTCAGAAGAGTCCCGATTGTGCAATGTTATGTAACTTTCTTTTGTTCACAAACCTGGCTCAGTGCACTCCTAACCTCTTTTCAGTAGGGGCCAGATTAGCATGCAGCGGTGCAATGTGGCTCATTGCTGCAGTGGTGAAGCGCTTTTGTCTCCGGTGGTAATCGGCATGCTCTGAATGCCTCAAACCATGGTATACTGTTCCAAACCAAGGTTGAATTATCTCCACTATTGAGAGTGAAAAAATGTCGGTAATGCCCAGCAGCTCAGTCTTTTGTGCCAAACACGGTCTTTTGTTCCAATCCCAGTTCTTTTGTCTCAGTTTCGAGCATTCCAGGCTCTGCGTATAAAGTCTATCTATTCAAAACTGGGTTGCCCTTCAGGAAGTGGTTAATGCCATTGATAAACTTGGGATGGTAGGCAAAGCGTGAAATATCAGAGAGTTTTTGGCCCAGTCCCCGCCTGGGTGTATGCAAAATCGTATTGAAATTGGGGGATTTTAATTTTCTTAATTCTTAATTATGTCTTAAAATATTTTCTTAATTATGCCTTAATTTTCTATTTTCTGGGGCTGTTAAAAGAGCCCAAGAAAGTAGAGGGGGTGTCAGTTGTAAAATGGTTGCTTCGAGGCTTGCGAAGTATAACTTTTCAGGAGTAACGTTTGCCGACCACCCAACTACTGAAGAGAGTTGAAACAACACGAAAAAGAGAGCTTTATATAAAGACATCCCAATGATGTCTACTTGTATGTTATTCAGCTCTGATCTTTGTTGACTTGACTCTGTGGTTTTATTAGCTGTAGCATTGATGAAGAGACAAGACCAGGTCCCTTGGAGACAGTTTTCTGGAGTTTAACACATCACTGGCAACTGGCATTACTGACAACACGACTCACTCGGTAAGCACTCTATATCATGTTCTGATTTTAGCCTAACAATGAAAGTCATGTTCCAGATTTTGAACAATATCTGTACATAATTTTGTATACATGTACAATTGTTCCGTAAAATCTGGAGCATGGCTTAGTAGGCTCCACTCTTGAGGATGACGAGAGCATGCTGGATGAAACGTCAAGCACACACTCTAGAGTTCTTATTAGAACCATACCTCTTCCAAGGGAGATCTCTCCACATGATGTAACCACAAGCCCTGTTTTTAATCTCGACCATGTAAAGCGTCAAGTCTTATTTCATGAAGTTGAATACTTAGGGCAGTTATGCTTCCTTGTTCCCCATTTGTAAGTTGGTCTTGTAATTGGATGGTTTTGCAGCAAATTTGGCTCTATATAAGGCCTAATCCAAACTAAGCTTTTGCCTGTGATTTTAGGGTTGGTAAAAATCAACTGATCTTGTTGTCATTTTGTTGAACATATCCACTGAAGAATGTTGCATTCTGATATTCCTACATTCAAGAGAACTATACACAAATGAAGGAGAAAGCTTGGGTCAGTCATTATGTCTGCTAGTAATCTTCTCCCTCTTGTACTTGTTAGTCAATCTGTTTTAGTTGTTAGTTTGGCCTGTGTATATGACGATAGTCTTCAAATGGTCGAAAGGTTTACCTTGGTTAATCGTGATGGGTACCATATCTTCAATTATTCTTATTTATTTGACCATCACAAGAAAAAACAAAGCAAAATTAAACAAAAATTATGTAAAAAACAACAAAAGCACAAATACAGGTAAATATAAGCAGTAGCAGGGACCAGGGATGAAAATCCGAATACATAACGAGACAAATATCAGTTATGCGGGTCAGCAGGGACTGCAAAAGTAAAATAAACTACTATTACCCCCGTTTATGCTCATATCTTTAACAAGACAAATAAACCAGAACAAAGGAAACAGTGGTCCCCACACATGTGATCAAAATGACAGCCCAAAAAAGAGAAAAAAAATCTTAGGAGAATGTTTCATTTCCATATTTCCAAACGTAAGAAAATTATCCGGCAAAGTGAAGGCCATGCTATAAGAAGAATTTTTTTACTCGTTCTTTTTAATCATGTGAATTTACTCATTTAAAAAATATCCAGTTTTAATCAAGTCCTCTGTGCCCTCTTTTTGAGGTGATTTTATTGGCTTGTTGGTAATTTTGTTTTTTTGTCATTTATTATTCATGTGATGTCTTTAATCGTAAAATCATGCCATCCAATTAAACATTTGTCTGTGATTTGTTTACGCCTGTACTCAGTACCACAATTATGGCCAAGATTTGGACTCTAGCACCGTGCTTATCTGTTCTACTAGTTAGTCTTCTGCTGCTGGTTGAACAGTGATACGCTCCATGCTGTGACATGCTCAACCTCTCTCATCATTTTCTTATCTTGTCTGTTCTGGAATAGCATGAATAAATTCAGGGTGCAGTATCTGTTGTATACGTGCACTGAGCCTTTTATGGGCAATAAAAGTAACAACAGCATGATTTTGATTCCCTCAACATAACAGAACTGGTTATTTGCAACTGTTGCAGTGACCGTTTGTCTTGTGTTGGCAGCAAAAGGTTTTGTTGAAAGGTTCCTACTTTGCATGGTTTTTCTGTACCATCTGGTGTACCTCAAGGAAGTGTCTTGAGCCCAGTCCAGTTCTTATGTATACAAACGACTTTCCTGATCGCATCGTGTCAGCTAGCACTTTATTTGGCAACAGTGCTCTTGTGTATAGGCCAATATAATGTCAGTCTGATGACCTTCAAGATATTCATGACTTCCAAAGATGTTGTCATGCTAATAAAATGCATCTCAATACATTACAAAGGAAACCAAAGTTTTGCTTATACTAGGATGGTCAAAGAAAATAGTGGACCTGAAATGTACCTTAGTTAACATGCAGGTTGAAGCTGATAATGAGTACAAAATTTCTCGGGAAAATCTTGTTATGCCACTACCAAATCAAACAGACTTAGTATGTCTTGCTTTCATCTTGCAAGTTTCTAGTGTTGACTATTCTGGAATACAAGTAGCCTATCTGGTACCTTCACAACAGAAACCTTATATATTGATAAATTAGAGCAAAATTCAACGTTGAGCAACCAGGATAATTCTCTAGTGAAGGGGATTTAAAATGGATTACACGGATTGGTTGCATATGTACATTGAATTTGTCTTTTCGTGAATCTAAAAGCACCCATCTTTTGCTTACATTTTGTTGTTAGAGGTCTTCATAGAGCTTTTGACCGTGAAATAGTCTTAGTGAACAGGTGGTATATTGAAACGATCAGGCTTGACAAACCTTAAGGCACGAATTAAAAACCTCATCATTTTGCCAATTAATTACATGCTCTTGAGATGACCTACATGTACCTGAACGTTTGAGAACTGAAGTGGTTTAAATAACCCTTCAACACGGGATCAACTTTACAGAGTACTGATTGAATTTGCAGTGGATTACCCTTGTAATAAGGTCGTTGGGAATGGCAAATTGTGGGAGGGTCACTGTGTTGTTTGGTGCAAGGAAGCACAAAATGGGGGGATTTGAATACCTAGGATTTGCCATGTGGGACAGATGTGTCAATGGTTTTGCTTTCGTCGGTATTTAACTGTATTTTGTTATTTCACGGTGTCTTCCTTTTTTCGGTTTTTACACAATAAATTTCTTTCATTGTTTTGGGGGTACTTATTGTTTAATTGATTGATTTGTTTCTGTAATTAATTTTATTTTTGATATTTTAAAGTATTTGTATGTCATATTTATCTTATTTTGCCAACTGTATATTTTTCTGTTCGATTTATTTATTTGCCATTTCTTGAATCTTGTGCTGCTACTTTATTTTGTATGTGTGTGCACGTTTATGTGAAACCTGGTGACAGTTATTGGATTAACTGTGCCTCTCCGGGCATTTGTAAGTTTGTGTTTGTGATTTCAGTGTATTTTGTGTGATATGTTTTTGTTTAATGTTGCTGTGTTCTTTATCCTGGAAAATGCCGAATAAATGAAATTGTTTCCCTCATTGTACACACGTTACTTGGTCTCTTTTCGACGAAGAGTTTTTAATCTCCGAGGTGAAGTAGGTTGACAAATGGTCCGAATGGGCGAGCTGGGGGTGACTCGACAAGGATGCAAATTTCACTATCCCGTAGAGAAAATTTTATTTCGATATTTGGAAACATTAAACAAAAAGGCTTCATATTTTGTTAGTTTTGCATGCTACACACGTCAAATACACGCCACGTTGTCTCTATTTCCGATATTAAATTGTCAAGAGATGGGCTGATCCTAGAGTCTTTGGAAAGGTTATATGTTTGTTATCCTAAAAGAAAATTTCCTGCCATTTTTCAACAGAACAGACATGGGGGTCAGAATTTTCCTTAGACATGCTCAATATTTCGTTCGTTTTCGCTTTGTACGCACGGTAGTCGGTCTGCGTCTGCCGCTACATGTCTCTATAGCCGAGTTTACAGTAAATATTCTGAAACGGTCAAAATGGGCTGACCTTGATATCTTCGGAGACGGTATTTCTCTGTCCATTGAGATAGTTTTCCTGTCCATATTTAAGCTGAAGCTTTGGAAATACCTGCGAAAGAAGGCTAGAGTTGTCCCACTGCTCTTTGTTTTCACTTTACCGAGACACTTCAGCGCACAGTGTGATCGCAATATTTTAGCCTAAAAAGTTTCAGATTGCTTGAAATGTGGTAAACATGATGACAATCAAAGGGCACATGTTCCTCTATTCGTTGGGGGGGGGTCCAAACTGAATACAGTTTCGGGTTTATCGAGCGTGATTTTTGGGAAGGAGAACTTTCAGAAGCGTGACGGTCGTGACATCTTTGTTTTTATGTCGTGGTGTTGTTTTCTTAGGGCATCGGTGCTGATATACCCATTACTCTCTCACACACCTACAAAGTATTTTGAGTGAACAAAATTGTGGCAGGGGCATGCCCCCACCCTTGCGTCCACTGGCTGGACCATTGCCTCTTCCTGAGCAGAGAATGGCTCCATTATATTCGAGCATAAAGTGCAGAAATTTGTCCAAATGTGGCATTCATGGCGGCACCTGAAATAGTACATATTCCTCTGTCCATTAGTCGAAGTTTCAGATCCAAATTTGTTATCATTAGGGAAATACCCTAGAAGAAGGCAAGAGTTCATGTCTCACTGCTTGTTATTTTTGTGCAATTCTCCCTTTGTGCACACTTTACTGATCCTCGTCCTGCGCACAAGGCTCAATATTTGCGCATTAGGGTCCTGATGCTTGCTACTTTTGTTCAATTTCCCTTTGCCACATTTTACCGGTCCTCGATCTTCCCCAGTAACGATGGCTCCCTATACCCGGGCATTACAGGTCTAAAAGTGCTTCAAATCTAACAGTCTCAGCGACATATGAAAGGGCACACTTTCCTCCATCAGATGACATAGGTTTTATATTTCTAGTTATTGGGGAAATGCACGAAAAAAGAAGGCAAGAGATCTGTAACTGCTTGCCAGATTCGTGACTTTTCCCCTTTCTCCACACAATAGCAGTCCTCCTCCCGCAAAAAGATGGTTCTATGTATTCGAACATAGCAGATGTGAAGATTGTCCAAATCTAGCAATCCTACCACTATCCGAAATGGCGCATGTTCTAATAATTAATACGTTTCATATCTATCCTTGGTGAGTTAAGGGAAATATGGGAGTAAGAAGACGAGTTCTTCTCAGACTTCTTGCTGTTTTTGTGAATTTTTTGCATTCTTCCTCACATTATCGATCCCCATCCCGCGCAAATACAGCTCCATACATGTATGTTCGACCATAAAAGTCTACAGATTGTCTAAATCTGGCGATCCAACTGCCGTGTAAAAATCACGTTTCTTGTCCATGCTAGGAAAATGTTGGCGAAAAAAGGCAAACCTTCTTGTCCCACTGCTTGTAATTTTTTTCAATTCTCTCTTTGTCTGCATTTTAACGCTCCCCTTTCCAGGCAAAGATGTCTCCAGTTATTTGAGCTTAAAAGTCTGAAAATCCTCCAAATCTGGCAATTCTAGCACTTTTTGACAGAGAGTAAGTTCCATTTTCTGTTGAAGGAATTTTCATTAAAGCTCCTAAAATCATTTAAAGCTCCTAACATCTATTTCAAGGTCTGAAATTGTAAGTAGTCCAAGTTTCAAATTGTGCAGTTATTTAGGAATTTGGTGATTTAGTTATTTCGATTGTTTGTCATTTTGCTATATGACTCTATAATTCTGAATTCGTTCACCTATCTCAATTGCTGCACACCCATATTTATTCCCGTCTGAATTCCAACATAAGTAGAGGTCGAAGTATCAAACATTTTAAGAGAAACCAGTTACTCAATAGTAAGACTCAAATCGTGCAGATATTTTGAAATTTGGTTGTTTAGTTACACTGGTACTGAGTCTTTTCGTAGCCCTGCCCTTAACTTTGGAAATTCGTACATATTTGACCCTACTGCATTCGTTCCATTCCGATGTATTTCCGTCTGAATTCCAACATAACTAAAGCTCCAAAAATCTAAATATTTCAAGAAATCGATTCCTGAATAGTTCAAGACTGAAATCGTACAGGTATTTAGAAATTGGGTTATTTACTTAAGACAAATATAAAGTCTTTTCGTATCCCTACCCTTAACTTTCGAAATTCGTACATGTTATTTTGACCCCACCGCATTCGGTGCATTAGGATGTTTCCCCCAAAGAATACAGACATAACTCAAGCTCGTTCCCGAGCAAAGATGGTTCCATATAGTGCAACTTGAAAGACCTGACATTGCCCAAATCTGGCAATCTTGGTTTCATCTGAAAGGGAAAATTTCCCTCTATCCACTGATGTAAGTTTCATATCCATATTTGTCGTAGTTAGGGAATTATCTGCAAAAGAATTCGGGAGATTTTGTCCAACTGCTTCCTGAAGTAATTCTGACTTTGAAGTGCAATTCTCCATATATTCGAGCATCAAAGGTCTAAAAAATATCTAAATCTGGCAACCGTGGTGTCATCTAAAAGGGCACATGTTCCTTTATCCATTCATGTAAGTTTCATATCCATATTTGCTACAGTTAGGGAAATATCTGCACAATGATGTTCGAGTTCTTCTCCAACTGCTTCTTATTTTTGCTTAATTTCGATTTTGTTTGCGCTGTACCGGTCCTATTCCCGCGAAAAGAAGGCTCCACATATTCGAGCATAAATTGACTAAAAATTGTCTAATTCTTCTAATCGTGATGTCATCTGAAAGGGCACACGTTCTTCTATCATTCATATACGTTTCATATCTATATTTGCAGGAATTAGCTAAATATCTTCAAAAGAAAGTGCGAGTTTTGTTCCAATTGCCTCTTATTTTTGCGTAATTTGGACTCCCTCTCCACTCCTGCACAGAGAATGCTCTGTATATTCGAGCACTTGTCTAAGTCTGGCAATTGTTGTGTAGTCTGAAAGGGAGCATGTTCCTCTATCTATTCATAAAATTTTCAAATCCATATTTGCAGTAGTTACGGAAATATCCGGAAAAAAAGGAAGGCAGAGTTTTCTGACTGCTTAATATTTTTTGGTAATTCTGACTTTGCGGTAAACCGGGTCCTGTACTCGCACAGAAAATGCTTCATTCGTGTATATTCGACAATAAAAAACCTAAAAATTATCTAAAAATCTTGCATTCTTGGTGTCATCTTCAAGTTCACGTGTTTCTCTATCTATTCATGTAAGTTTCATATCCATATTTAAGGAGGTAGGTAAGGAAAAATCTGCAACTAAAGTGCGAGTTCTTTCTGACTGATTGATATTTTTGCGTAATTCTGACTTTAAGCTATACTGGGTCCTGTACTCGCACAAAGAATGCTTCATATATTCAAGCCATAAAGGTCTTAAAATTATCTAAATTTTGCAATCTTTGTGTCATCTGAACGGCCATATGTTTCATATCCATATTTGCAATATTTAGGGAAGTAACTGCAAAAGGAAGTGCAAGTTCCTTTCGAACTGCCTCCAGTTTTTGCGGAATTCTGGCTTCGTCTGCGCTATACCGGTCCTTATCCTGCGCAGAGACTGCTTCATATATTTTAACATAAAAGGTCTTAGAATTGTCTAAATCTGGCAATCTTGGTGTCATCTGAAAGCGCACATGTTCCCCTATCTATTCGTATAAGTCCATATTTGCAGTAGTTAGGGAAATAACTGTAAACGGAAGTGCGAGTTCTTGTCTGATTGCTTGATGTTTTTGCGTAAATCTGGCTTTGCACTATACCGGGTTCTTTATCCACACAGAGAATGCTTTAGATATTCGAGCATAAAAGGTCTTAAAATTATCTGAATAATATATTCATATAATTTTAATATCCATATTTGCACTAGTTAGAGAAAAAGCTGCCAAAGGAAGTGCAAGCTCTTGTCCAATTGCCTCCCATTTTTGTGGAATTCTATCTTCGTCTGCGCTATATCGGTCCGATTCCCGCATAGTAAATGCTTCATATAATCGAGCATAAAAGATCTAAGAATTATCTAAAAATTGCAATCTTGTTGTCATCCAAAAGGACACATGTTTCTCTATCTATTCATATAAGTGTCATATCCATATTTGTAGTCGTTAGGGAAATATCTTCAAAAGGAAATGTGAGTTCTCGTCTGATTGTTTGATATTTTTGCGTAATTCTGACTTAGCGCTATACCGGTCCTGATCCTGCGCAGAGAATGCTTCATATATTTGAGCATAAAAGGCCTAAGAATTTTCTAAATCTTGCAGTCTTGGTGTCATCTGAAAGGCCACATGTTTTTCTATCCATTCACATAAGTTTCATATCCGTATTTGCGGTAGTTACGGAAATAGCTGCAAAAGGATGTGCGAGTTCGTTTCCAACTGCCTCTTGTTTTTGCGGAATTATGGCTTCGTCTGCGCACTACCGGTCCTTATCCTGCGCAGAGAATGCTTCATATATTCGAGCATAAAAGGTCTTAACATTATCTAAATGTGGCAAACTTGGTGTCATCTGAAAGGACACATGTTCTTCTATCTATTCACATAAGTTGAATATCCATATTTACAGTAGTTAGGGAAATATCCGCCAGAGCAAGTGCGAGTTCTTTCTGACTGCTTTATATTTTTTGCGTAATGCTGACTTTTTTCTATACTGGGTCCTGTACTCGTACAGAGAATGCTTCATATATTCCAGCATAAAGGGTCTTAGAATTTACATCAATCTAACAATCTGGCTGTCATCTGAAAGGACACATATTTTTCATATCCATATTTCTAGTAGTTAGGGAAATAGCTGCCAAAGGAAGTGCAAGTTCTTGTTTAACTGCCTCCCATTTTTGCGGAATTCTATCTTCGTCTGCGCTATACCGGTCCTCATCCTGCACAGTGAATGCTTTATATAATGGAGCATGAAAGATCTAAGAATTATCTAAAAATTGTAATCTTGGTGTCATCTGAAGGGCAACATGTTCCTCTATCCATTCATATAAGTTTTGAATCAATATTTGCAGTAGTTAGGGAAATAGCTGCCAAAGGAAGTGCGGGTTCATTTCCAACTGCCTCTTGTTTTTGCAGAATTATGGCTTAGTCTGCGCACTACCGGTCCTTATCCCTCGCAGCCAATGCTTCATATATTTGAGCATAAAAGGTCTTACAATTATGTAAATGTAGCATTATTGGTGTCATATAAAAGGCAACATATTCTTCTATCCATTAATATAAGTTTCATATCCATATTTGCAGTAGTTAGGGAAATAGCTGCCAAAGGAAGTGCGAGTTCGTTTCCAACTGTCTCTTGTTTTTGCGGAATTATGGCTTCGTCTGCGCTATACCGGTCCTTATCCCTAGCGGAGAATGCTTCATATATTTGAGCCTCAAAGGTCTTACAATTATCAAAATGTAGCATTATTGGTGTCATATGAAAGGCAACATATTCCTCTATCCATTCATATAAGTTTCAAATCAATATTTGCAGTAGTTAGGGAAATAGCTGCCAAAGGAAGTGCAAGTTCGTTTCCAACTGCCTCTTGTTTTTGCGGAATTATGGCTTCGTCTGCGCGCTACCGGTCCTGATCCCTCGCAGCCAATGCTTCATCTATCCCAGTATAAAAAGTCGTAAAATTGTCTAAATGTAGCAATTTTTATGTCATCTGAAAGGCCATTTGTTCGTCTATCCATTCATATAAGTTTCATATCCATATTTGCATTAGTTAGGGAAATAGCTGCCAAAGGAAGTGCGAGTTCGTTTCCCACTGCATCCAGTTTTTGCTGAATTATGGCTACGTCTGCCCTGTACCGGTCCTTATCCCTCGCACCCAATGCTTCATATATTTGAGCATAAAAGGCCTTCAAATTATCTAAATGTACCCATCTTGATGTCATCTGAAAGGCCATTTGGTTCTCTATCCATTCATATAAGTTTCATATATGACAACAGAGGAAATAGCAAGAAAATATGGAACTGCATTAATGAGGTAATCTCCAAGGGAAAACCCACTTTGCCACACTCAGTTCACCACAAAGGCCAAAATTGTGATAAGCCTGATGATATTGCTAACGTTTTTAATGATTATTTTATTAACTGCGCAAAAAAAGTGACCGAGAAACTACCAGAGTATAGCAATATGAGTTCACCACATGAGAGTAACATTCATAATGCCTTTGAATTGGAAACTGTGCCGGAAACCTATATTGCAGAGATTATAAATCATATGAATATCAATAAGGCTAGTGGAGACGACGATATCAGTTGTCACATACTTAAAGTTGCTATGCCTGCAATTCTCGAGTCACTAACTAAACTGGTGTACCGGTCTTTACAATGCGGTTCGGTACCTCAGATTATGAAGAGTGCAAAGGTCATCCCGGTATACAAAACCGGTGATAAAGCTGACGTAGGCAATTACCGACCAATTTCTATCCTTCCAATTATCAGCAAAATTTTGGAAAAATCTGTCTACGATCAACTATATGCTTATATTACTGACAATGAGCTTTTGCACACTAATCAATCCGGCTTTCGACCGTTACACTCAACAACAACCATTCTAGCTAAATTGGTCAACCAGTGGAGCTGTAATATTGAAAATGGCCAACTTAACGGAGTGGCTTTTATTGATCTTAGGAAGGCATTTGATACAATCGATCATAACATTCTTCTTTTTAAATTGAAAAGTCTTGGTTGCAAAAGTCGTACACTGAATTGGTTTTCTAGCTATTTGTCAAACCGGACTCAAAGAGTGTGTTTTAAAAAGGTCTTCTCAGATCGATTAAAGGTTGTCAGCGGTGTGCCACAGGGCTCAATTCTAGGTCCGCTATTATTCTCTCTATATGTGAATTCCATGCCGTCTGCAGTGACTGATGGTACAGTGGACATGTTTGCCGTTGACACCACTGTTACTGTCTGTGGAAAAACTGCAAATGAGGTTGCTGATAAATTATGTATTGCAATAGACCAAATAAGCAGATGGCTGGAGACCAATAGACTGGTACTTAACTTTAATAAAACAAATTTCATGATCATAGGGGCAAAAGCTAGGCTGAAGAATACGAGTGAAGTAGCAGTGGCTGTTAATCAGAGTGTAATTAAACGTGTCAAGAGTACGAAATGCCTTGGGGTAATAATCGATGAAGAGTTAAAATGGACTGATCATGTAAATTATGTTATCAATATGGTGCAGAAGAAACTTGCTATTTTGAGACGTGCTAAACCATACGTTACATCTGCTGTGCTAAAAACAATGTATAATGCTTTCATTTTACCCCACTTCGACTACTGTTCACAAATATGGTCGGATAAGTATCAAATGCACAATGATAAATTAATCAAATTACAAAAGTATGCCGCCCGTCTAATCTTGTCTCAGGGTTTTGATATTCCATCTTGTGAACTTTTTAAGGAACTAGGATGGCTGCCACTACACGATCGTTTTTACTATCTAAAGGCTGTTTTTATGTACAAGTGTATCCATGATTTAGCACCGACGTACTTAGCCAGCAACGTAATAAAGGCATCAGACGTACATCAGTACGGTACAAGAGGAGCCAATAACTTAATTATTCCAAAATATAAAACGGAGTGCTACAAACAAAGTCCAATCATTAATTGTACCCGGATATGGAACACACTGAGTACTGAAATTCGTTCGGCGCCATCGCTTTCATATTTTAAAACACTTTTGAAAAAAAATCTTTTAGCTTCTGAGATTTAATTTTTTATCTCTTGACGTCATTCTAGTTCCCACACTCACGCATTCTAATTTTATAATTTTATCGGTATCATGTTGTACTGTTTTCTGTCCAACCACGAAGTTGTTTTATCACATATTATTTTTACTAGTTTGGTATATCTTTTTTGGATTCTTCTATGTACTTTATAACCGTGTTTTCTCTAGATATATTTTAACATATACAGTTAGATTATTTACTGTTACGTGTTTTGTGTCCTTGCTTGTGTTGCCATTCTATAATTGGGTATATTTTATGTATGTTTTATGTCTTTTATTTATTTTATCTTATTACATTCGTTTTGTAATTTTAATTATTTCATAAACTTTATTATAAGCTTTAACTTTAGTTTTTATTATCTATTTTAATTCCCCAGGGCCCCATGGAAGACCACAGAAATGTGAATGGGTATCCCTGGTAAAATAAAGATAATAATAATAATAATATCCATATTTGCATTAGTTAGGGAAATAGCTGCCAAAGGAAGTTCGAGTTCGTTTCCCACTGCATCTAGTTTTTGCTGAATTATGGCTACGTCTGCCCTATACCGGTCCTTATCCCTCGCTGCTAATGCTTCATCTATTTGAGCATAAAAGATCTTAACATTATGTAGAACTAGCAATCTTGGTGTCATCTGAAAGGCAACATATTCCTCTATCCATTCATATAAGTTTTACATCAATATTTGCAGTAGTTAGGGAAATAGCTGCCAAAGGAAGTGCGAGTTCGTTTCCAACTGCCTTTTATTTTTCCGGAATTATGGCTTCGTCTGCGCACTACCGGTCCTTATCCCTCGCAGCAAATGCTTCATCTATCCCAGCATAAAAGGTCTTCAAATTATCTAAATGTATTAATCTTGGTGTCATCTGAAAGGCCCTTTGTTTCTCTATCCATTCATATAAGTTTCATATCCATATTTGCATTAGTTAGGGAAATACCTGCCAAAGGACGTTCGAGTTCGTTTCCCACTGCATCCAGTTTTTGCTGAATTATGGCTACGTCTGCCCTATACCGGTCCTTATCCCTCGCAGCCAATGCTTCGTCTATTCCAGCATAAAAAGTCTTACAATTATCTAAATGTAGCAATATTAGTGTCATCTGAAGGGCCATTTGTTCCTTTATCCATTCATATAAGTTTCGTATCCATATTTGCAGTAGTTAGGGAAATAGCTGCCAAAAGAAGTGCGAGTTCGTTTCCAACTGTCTCTTGTTTTTGCGGAATTATGTCTTCGCGTGCGCTATACCAGTCCTGATCCCTAGCGGAGAATGCTTCGTATATTTGAGCATCAGAGGTCTTACAATTATCTAAATGTATCCAAGCATAAAGGGTCTTCAAATTATATAAATGTAGCAATCTTGGTGTCATCTGAAAGGCAACATATTCCTCTATCCATTCATATAAGTTTCACATCAATATTTGCAGTAGTTAGGGAAATAGCTGCCAAAGGAAGTGCGAGTTCGTTTCCAACCGCCTCTTGTTTTTGCTAAATTATTGCTACGTCTGCCCTATAGCGGTCCTTATCCCTCGCACCCAATGCTTCATCTATCCCAGCATAAAAAGGTCTTCAAATTATCTAAATGTACCAATCTTGTTGTCATCTGAAAGGCCATTTATTCGTCTATCCATACATATAAGTTTCATATCCATATTTGCAGTATTTAGCGAAATAACTGCCAAAGGAAGTGCGAGTTCGTTTCCAACCGCCTCTTGTTTTTGCGGAACTATTGCTACGTCTGCCCTATACCGGTCCTTATCCCTCGCACCCAATGCTTCATTTATCCCAGCATAAAAAAAGTCTTCAAATTATCTAAATGTAGCAATCTTGGTGTCATCTGAAAGGCCATTTGTTCGTCTATCCATTCATTTAAGTTTTACATCAATATTTGCAGTAGTTAGGGAAATAGCTGCCAAAGGAAGTGCGAATTCGTTTCCCACTGCATCCAATTTTTGCTGAATTATGGCTACGTCTGCCCTATACCGGTCCTTATCCCTTGTAGCCAATGCTTCATCTATCGAAGCATAAAGGGTCTTCAAATTATATAAATGTACCAATCTCGGTGTCATCTGAAAGGCAACATATTCCTCTATTCATTCATATAAGTCTCACATCAATGTTTGCCGTAGTTAGGGAAATAGCTGCCAAAGGAAGTGCGAGTTCGTTTCCAACTGCCTCTTGTTTTTGCGGAATTATGGCTTCGTCTGGGCAATAGCGGTCATTATCCCTCGTAGTCAATGCTTCATCTATCCAAGCATAAAGGGTCTTCAAATTATATAAATGTAGCAATCTTGATGTCATCTGAAAGGCAACATATTTTTCTATCCATTCATATAAGTTTCACATCAATATTTGCAGTAGTTAGGGAAATAGCTGCAAAAGGAAGTGCGTGTTCGTTTCCAACCGCCTCTTTTTTTGCTAAATTATGGCTACGTCTGCCCTATACCGGTCCTTATCCCTCACAGCCAATGCTTCATCTATCCAAGCATAAAAAAGTCTTCAAATTATCTAAATGTAGCAGTCTTGGTGTCATCTGAAAGGCCATTTGTTCGTCTATCCATTCATATAAGTTTCGTATCCATATTTGCAGAAGTTAGGGAAATAGCTGCCAAAAGAAGTGCAAGTTTGTTTCCAACTGTCTCTTGTTTTTGCGGAATTATGGCTTTGCGTGCGCTATACCGGTCCTTATCCCTCGCGGGGAATGCTTCATATATTTGAGCATAAAAGGTCTTACTATTATCTAAATTTAGCATTATTGGTGTCATATGAAAGGCAACATATTCCTCTATTCATTTATATAAGTTTCACATCAATATTTGCAGTAGTTAGGGAAATATCTGCCAAAGGAAGTGCGAGTTCGTTTCCAACTGTCTCTTGTTTTTGCGGAATTGTGGCTTTGTCTGCGCTATACCGGTCCTTATCCCTCGCAGCCAATGCTTCATCTATCCGAGCATAAAAGGTCGTAAAATTATCTAAATTTGGCAATCTTGGTGTCACCTGAAAGGCCATTTGTTCGTCTATCCATTCATATAAGTTTCACATCAATATTTGCAGTAGTTAGGGAAATAGCTGCCAAAAGAAGTGCGAGTTCGTTTCCAACTGTCTCTTGTTTTTGCGGAATTATGACTACGTCTGCCCTATACCGGTCCTTATCCCTCGCACCAAATGCTTCATATATTTCGGCATAAAAAAGTCTTCAAATTATCTAAATTTGGCAATCTTGGTGTCATCTGAAAGGCCATTTGTTCGTGTATCCATTCATTTAAGTTTTACATCAATGTTTGCAGTAGTTAGGGAAATAGCTGCCAAAGGAAGTGTGAGTTCGTTTCCAACCGCCTCTTGTTTTTGCTAATTTATGGCTACGTCTGCCCTATACCGGTCCTTATCCCTCGCACCCAATGCTTCATTTATCCCAGCATAAAAAAAGTCTTCAAATTATCTAAATGTAGCAATCTTGGTGTCATCTGAAAGGCCATTTGTTCGTCTATCCATTCATATAAGTTTCGTATCCATATTTGCAGTAGTTAGGGAAATAGCTGCCAAAGGAAGTGCGAGTTCGTTTCCCACTGCATCCAATTTTTGCTGAATTATGGCTACGTCTGCCCTATACCGGTCCTTATCCCTTGTAGTCAATGCTTCATCTATCCAAGCATAAAGGGTCTTCAAATTATAAAAATGTAGCAATTTTGGTGTCATCTGAAAGGCAACATATTCCTCTATCCATTCATATAAGTTTCACATCAATATTTGCAGTAGTTAGGGAAATAGCTGCCAAAGGAAGTGCGAGTTCGTTTCCAACCGCCTCTTGTTTTTGCTAAATTATGGCTACGTCTGCCCTATACCGGTCCTTATCCCTCGCACCCAATGCTTCATATATTTGGGCATAAAAGGTCTTGAAATTATCTACATCTAGCAATCTGGGTGTCATCTGAAAGGCAACATATTCTTCTATCCATTCATATAAGTTTTACATCAATGTTTGCAGTAGTTAGGGAAATAGCTGCCAAAGGAAGTGTGAGTTCGTTTCCAACCGCCTCTTGTTTTTGCTAATTTATGGCTACGTCTGCCCTATACCGGTCCTTATCCCTCGCACCCAATGCTTCATCTATTCCAGCATAAAAAGGTCTTCAAATTATCTAAATGTAGCAATCTTGGTGTCATCTGAAAGGCCATTTGTTCGTCTATCCATTCATATAAGTTTCACATCAATATTTGCAGTAGTTAGGGAAATAGCTGCCAAAGGAAGTGCGAGTCCGTTTCGAACTGTCTCTTGTTTTTGCTGAATTATGGCTACGTCTGCCCTATACCGGTCCTTATCCCTCGTAGTCAATGCTTCATCTATCCAAGCATAAAGGGTCTTCAAATTATATAAATGTAGCAATCTTGGTGTCATCTGAAAGGCCATTTGTTCGTCTATCCATTCATATAAGTTTCACATCAATATTTGCAGTAGTTAGGGAAATAGCTGCCAAAGGAAGTGCGAGTCCGTTTCGAACTGTCTCTTGTTTTTGCGGAATTATGGCTTCGTCTGCGCTATACCGGTCCTTATCCCTCGCAGAGAATGCTTCATATATTTGAGCATAAAAAGTCTTACAATTATCTAGAGCTAGCAATCTTGGTGTCATCTGAAAGGCAACATATTCCTCTATCCATACATATAAGTTTCATATCCACATTTGCAGTATTTAGCGAAATAGCTTCCAAAGGAAGTGCGAGTTCGTTTCCAACTGCCTGCTGTTTTTGCGGAATTGTGGCTTCGTCTGCCCTATACCGGTCCTTATCCCTCGCACCAAATGCTTCATATATTTTGGCATAAAAGGTCTTACAATTATCTAGATCTAGCAATCTTGGTGTCATCTGAAAGGCCATTTGTTTCTCTATCCATTCATTTAAGTTTCGTATCCATATTTGCATTAGTTAGGGAAATAGCTGCCAAAGGAAGTGCGAGTTCGTTTCCAACCGCCTCTTGTTTTTGCTAAATTATGGCTACGTCTGCCCTATACCGGTCCTTATCCCTCGCAGCCAATGCTTCATCTATCCCAGCATAAAAAGGTCTTCAAATTATCTAAATGTACCAATCTTGTTGTCATCTGAAATGCCATTTATTTGTCTATCCATACATATAAGTTTCATATCCATATTTGCAGTATTTAGCGAAATAGCTTCCCAAGGAAGTGCGAGTTCGTTTCCAACCGCCTCTTGTTTTTGCTAAACTATTGCTACGTCTGCCCTATACCGGTCCTTATCCCTCGCACCCAATGCTTCATTTATCCCAGCATAAAAAAAGTCTTCAAATTATCTAAATGTAGCAATCTTGGTGTCATCTGAAAGGCCATTTGTTCGTCTATCCATTCATATAAGTTTCGTATCCATATTTGCAGTAGTTAGGGAAATAGCTGCCAAAGGAAGTGCGAGTTCGTTTCCCACTGCATCCAATTTTTGCTGAATTATGGCTACGTCTGCCCTATACCGGTCCTTATCCCTTGTAGTCAATGCTTCATCTATCCAAGCATAAAGGGTCTTCAAATTATATAAATGTAGCAATTTTGGTGTCATCTGAAAGGCAACATATTCCTCTATCCATTCATATAAGTTTCACATCAATATTTGCAGTAGTTAGGGAAATAGCTGCCAAAGGAAGTGCGAGTTCGTTTCCAACCGCCTCTTCTTTTGCTAAATTATGGCTACGTCTGCCCTATACCGGTCCTTATCCCTCGCACCCAATGCTTCATATATTTGGGCATAAAAGGTCTTGAAATTATCTACATCTAGCAATCTTGGTGTCATCTGAAAGGCAACATATTCTTCTATCCATTCATATAAGTTTTACATCAATGTTTGCAGTAGTTAGGGAAATAGCTGCCAAAGGAAGTGTGAGTTCGTTTCCAACCGCCTCTTGTTTTTGCTAAACTATGGCTACGTCTGCCCTATACCGGTCCTTATCCCTCGCACCAAATGCTTCATTTATCCCAGCATAAAAAAGTATTCAAATTATCTAAATGTAGCAATCTTGGTGTCATCTGAAAGGCCATTTGATCGTCTATCCATTCATATAAGTTTCATATCTATATTTGCATTAGTAACGGAAATAGCTGCCAAAGGAAGTGCGAGCTCGTTTCCCACTGCATCCAGTTTTTGCTGAATTATGGCTACGTCTGCCCTATACCGGTTTTTATCCCTCGCCGCCAATGCTTCATATATTTGAGCATAAAAGGTCTTAAAATTATCTAAATCTAGCAATCTTGGTGTCATCTGAAAGGCATCTTATTCCTCTATCCATTCATTTAAGTTTCACATCAATATTTGCAGTAGTTAGGGAAATAGCTGCCAAAGGAAGTGCGAGCTCGTTCCAAACCGTCTCTTGTTTTTGCGGAATTATGGCTTCGTCTGCGCTATACCGGTCCTTATCCCTCGCAGCCCATGCTTCATCTATCCCAGCATAAAAGGCCTTCAAATTGTCTAAATGTATTAATCTTGGTGTCATCTGAAAGGCCCTTTGTTTCTCTATCCATTCATATAAGTTTCATATCCATATTTGCATTAGTTAGGGAAAACCTGCCAAAGGAAGTGCGAGTTCGTTTCCCACTGCATCCAGTTTTTGCTGAATTATGGCTACGTCTGCCCTATACCGGTCCTTATCCCTCGCAGCCCATGCTTCATCTATCCCAGCATAAAAGGCCTTCAAATTATCTAAATGTATTAATCTTGGTGTCATCTGAAAGGCCATTTGTTTCTCTATCCATTCATTTAAGTTTCGTATCCATATTTGCATTAGTTAGGGAAATAGCTGCCAAAGGAAGTGCGAGTCCGTTTCGAACTGTCTCTTGTTTTTGCGGAATTATTGCTTCGTCTGCGCTATACCGGTCCTTATCCCTCGCGGAGAATGCTTCATATATTTGAGCATAAAAGGTCTTACAATTATCTAGTGCTAGCAATCTTGGTGTCATCTGAAAGGCAACATGTTCCCCTATCCATTCATATAAGTTTCATATCCATATTTGAAGTAGTTAGGGAAATAACTGCCAAAGGAAGTGCAAGTTCGTTTCCAACTGCCTCTTGTTTTTGCGGAATCATGGCTTCGTCTGCGCACTACCGGTCCTGATCCCTCGCGGAGAATGCTTCATATATCTGAGCATACAAGGTCTTACAATTATCTAAATGTAGCATTATTGGTGTCATATGAAAGGCAACATATTCCTCTATCCATTCATATAAGTTTCAAATCAATATTTGCGATAGTTAGGGAAATGTCTGCCAAAGGAAGTGCGAGTTCGTTTCCAACTGCCTCTTGTTTTTGCGGAATTATGGCTTCGTCTGCGCACTACCGGTCCTGATCCCTCTTAGCCAATGCTTCATTTATCCCAGCATAAAAAAAGTCTTCAAATTATCTAAATGTAGCAATCTTGGTGTCATCTGAAAGGCCATTTGTTCGTCTATCCATTCATATAAGTTTCGTATCCATATTTGCAGTAGTTAGGGAAATAGCTGCCAAAAGAATTGCGAGTTCGTTTCGAACCGCCTTTTGTTTTTGCGGAACTATGGCTACGTCTGCCCTATACCGGTCTTTATCCCTCGCACTTAATGCTTCATCTATCCCAGCATAAAAAAGTCTTCAAATTATCTAAATGTAGCAATCTTGGTGTCATCTGAAAGGAAATTTATTCGTCTATCCATTCATTTAAGTTTCGTATCCATATTTGCATTAGTTAGGGAAATAGCTGCCAAAGGAAGTGCGAGTCCGTTTCGAACTGTCTCTTGTTTTTGCGGAATTATTGCTTCGTCTGCGCTATACCGGTCCTTATCCCTCGCGGAGAATGCTTCATATATTTGAGCATAAAAGGTCTTACAATTATCTAGTGCTAGCAATCTTGGTGTCATCTGAAAGGCAACATGTTCCCCTATCCATTCATATACGTCTCATATCCATATTTGCATTAGTTAGGGAAAACCTGCCAAAGGAAGTTCGAGTTCGTTTCCCACTGCATCCAATTTTTGCTGAATTATGGCTACGTCTGCCCTATACCGGTCCTTATCCCTTGTAGTCAATGCTTCATCTATCCAAGCATAAAGGGTCTTCGAATTATATAAATGTAGCAATTTTGGTGTCATCTGAAAGGCAACATATTCCTCTATCCATTCATATAAGTTTCACATCAATATTTGCAGTAGTTAGGGAAATAGCTGTCAAAGGAAGTGCGAGTTCGTTTCCAACCGCCTCTTGTTTTTGCTAAATTATGACTACGTCTGCCCTATACCGGTCCTTATCCCTCGCACCCAATGCTTCATATATTTGGGCATAAAAGGTCTTGAAATTATCTACATCTAGCAATCTTGGTGTCATCTGAAAGGCAACATATTCTTCTATCCATTCATATAAGTTTTACATCAATGTTTGCAGTAGTTAGGGAAATAGCTGCCAAAGGAAGTGTGAGTTCGTTTCCAACCGCCTCTTGTTTTTGCTAAACTATGGCTACGTCTGCCCTATACCGGTCCTTATCCCTCGCACCCAATGCTTCATCTATCCCAGCATAAAAAAGTCTTCAAATTATCTAAATGTAGCAATCTTGGTGTCATCTGAAAGGCCATTTGTTCGTCTATCCATTCATATAAGTTTCACATCAATATTTGCAGTAGTTAGGGAAATAGCTGCCAAAGGAAGTGCGAGTTCGTTTCCCACTGCATCCAGTTTTTGCTGAATTATGGCTACGTCTGCCCTATACCGGTCCTTATCCCTCGTAGTCAATGCTTCATCTATCCAAGCATAAAGGGTCTTCAAATTATATAAATGTAGCAATCTTGGTGTCATCTGAAAGGCAACATATTCCTCTATCCATTCATATAAGTTTCACATCAATATTTGCAGTAGTTAGGGAAATAGCTGCCAAAGGAAGTGCGAGTTCGTTTCCAACCGCCTCTTGTTTTTGCTAAATTATGGCTACGTCTGCCCCTTACCGGTCCTTATCCCTCGTAGTCAATGCTTCATCTATCCAAGCATAAAGGGTCTTCAAATCATATAAATGTAGCAATCTTGGTGTCATCTGAAAGGCAACATATTCCTCTATCCATTCATATAAGTTTCACATCAATATTTGCAGTAGTTAGGGAAATAGCTGCCAAAGGAAGTGCGAGTTCGTTTCCAACCGCCTCTTCTTTTGCTAAATTATGGCTACGTCTGCCCTATACCGGTCCTTATCCCTCGCACCCAATGCTTCATATATTTGGGCATAAAAGGTCTTGAAATTATCTACATCTAGCAATCTTGGTGTCATCTGAAAGGCAACATATTCTTCTATCCATTCATATAAGTTTTACATCAATGTTTGCAGTAGTTAGGGAAATAGCTGCCAAAGGAAGTGTGAGTTCGTTTCCAACCGCCTCTTGTTTTTGCTAAACTATGGCTACGTCTGCCCTATACCGGTCCTTATCCCTCGCACCAAATGCTTCATTTATCCCAGCATAAAAAAGTATTCAAATTATCTAAATGTAGCAATCTTGGTGTCATCTGAAAGGCCATTTGTTCGTCTATCCATTCATATAAGTTTCGTATCCATATTTGCAGTAGTTAGGGAAATAGCTGCCAAAGGAAGTGCGAGTTCGTTTCCCACTGCATCCAGTTTTTGCTGAATTATGGCTACGTCTGCCCTATACCGGTCCTTATCCCTCGCAGCCAATGCTTCATCTATCCCAGCATAAAAGGTCTTCAAATTATCTAAATGTAGCAATCTTGGTGTCATCTGAAAGGCCATTTGTTTCTCTATCCATTCATTTAAGTTTCGTATCCATATTTGCATTAGTTAGGGAAATAGCTGCCAAAGGAAGTGCGAGTCCGTTTCGAACTGTCTCTTGTTTTTGCGGAATTATTGCTTCGTCTGCGCTAAACCGGTCCTTATCCTTCGCGGAGAATGCTTCATATATTTGAGCATAAAAGGTCTTACAATTATCTAGTGGTAGCAATGTTGGTGTCATCTGAAAGGCAACATGTTCCCCTATCCATTCATATAAGTTTCATATCCATATTTGCAGTAGTTAGGGAAATAACTGCCAAAGGAAGTGCGAGTTCGTTTCCAACTGCCTCTTGTTTTTGCGGAATAATGGCTTCGTCTGCGCACTACCGGTCCTGATCCCTCGCGGAGAATGCTTCATATATTTGAGCATACAAGGTCTTACAATTATCTAAATGTAGCATTATTGGTGTCATATGAAAGGCAACATATTCCTCTATCCATTCATATAAGTTTCACATCAATAATTGCAGTAGTTAGGGAAATAGCTGCCAAAGGAAGTGCGAGTTTGTTTCCAACCGCCTCCTGTTTTTGCGGAATTATGGCTTCGTCTGCGCACTACCGGTCCTGATCCCTCTTAGCCAATGCTTTATCTATCCCAGCATAAAAGGTCTTCACATTATCTAAATGTAGCAATCTTGGTGTCATCTGAAAGGCCATTTGATCGTCTATCCATTCATATAAGTTTCATATCTATATTTGCATTAGTAACGGAAATAGCTGCCAAAGGAAGTGCGAGCTCGTTTCCCACTGCATCCAGTTTTTGCTGAATTATGGCTACGTCTGCCCTATACCGGTCCTTATCCCTCGTAGTCAATGCTTCATCTATCCAAGCATAAAGGGTCTTCAAATTATATAAATGTAGCAATCTTGGTGTCATCTGAAAGGCAACATATTCCTCTATCCATTCATATAAGTTTCACATCAATATTTGCAGTAGTTAGGGAAATAGCTGCCAAAGGAAGTGCGAGTTCGTTTCCAACCGCCTCTTGTTTTTGCTAAATTATGGCTACGTCTGCCCCTTACCGGTCCTTATCCCTCGCACCCAATGCTTCATCTATCCCAGCATAAAAAAATCTTCAAATTATCTAAATTTAGCAATCTTGGTGTCATATGAAAGGCAATTTGTTCGTCTATCCATTCATATAATTTTCACATCAATATTTGCAGTAGTTAGGGAAATAGCTGCAAAAGGAAGTGTAAGTTCGTTTCCAACTGCCTCTTGTTTTTGCGGAATTGTGGCTTCGTCTGCGCAATACCGGTCCTTATCCTTCGTAGCCAATGCTTCATCTATCGAAGCATAAAGGGTCTTCAAATTATATAAATGTACCAATCTCGGTGTCATCTGAAAGGCAACATATTCCTCTATTCATTCATATAAGTTTCACATCAATGTTTGCAGTAGTTAGGGAAATAGCTGTCAAAGGAAGTGCGAGTTCGTTTCCCACTGCATCCAGTTTTTGCTGAATTATGGCTACGTCTGCCCTATACCGGTCCTTATCCCTCGTAGTCAATGCTTCATCTATCCAAGCATAAAGGGTCTTCAAATCATATAAATGTAGCAATCTTGGTGTCATCTGAAAGGCAACATATTCCTCTATCCATTCATATAAGTTTCACATCAATATTTGCAGTAGTTAGGGAAATAGCTGCCAAAGGAAGTGCGAGTTCGTTTCCAACCGCCTCTTCTTTTGCTAAATTATGGCTACGTCTGCCCTATACCGGTCCTTATCCCTCGCACCCAATGCTTCATATATTTGGGCATAAAAGGTCTTGAAATTATCTACATCTAGCAATCTTGGTGTCATCTGAAAGGCAACATATTCTTCTATCCATTCATATAAGTTTTACATCAATGTTTGCAGTAGTTAGGGAAATAGCTGCCAAAGGAAGTGTGAGTTCGTTTCCAACCGCCTCTTGTTTTTGCTAAACTATGGCTACGTCTGCCCTATACCGGTCCTTATCCCTCGCACCAAATGCTTCATTTATCCCAGCATAAAAAAGTATTCAAATTATCTAAATGTAGCAATCTTGGTGTCATCTGAAAGGCCATTTGTTCGTCTATCCATTCATATAAGTTTCATATCCATATTTGCATTAGTTAGGGAAAACCTGCCAAAGGACGTTCGAGTTCGTTTCCCACTGCATCCAGTTTTTGCTGAATTATGGCTACGTCTGCCCTATACCGGTCCTTATCCCTCGCAGCCAATGCTTCATCTATCCCAGCATAAAAGGTCTTACAATTATATAGATCTAGCAATCTTGGTGTCATCTGA
The DNA here is from genome assembly GCF_054643075.1 of Acanthaster planci. Taxonomy (NCBI): domain Eukaryota; kingdom Metazoa; phylum Echinodermata; class Asteroidea; order Valvatida; family Acanthasteridae; genus Acanthaster; species Acanthaster planci. Next base: position 11,359,759 of record NC_141779.1, on the reverse strand, counting down.
AAGGCCATTTGTTTCTCTATCCATTCATTTAAGTTTCGTATCCATATTTGCATTAGTTAGGGAAATAGCTGCCAAAGGAAGTGCGAGTCCGCTCGAACTGTCTCTTGTTTTTGCGGAATTGTTGCTTCGTCTGCGCTAAACCGGTCCTTATCCTTCGCGGAGAATGCTTCATATATTTGAGCATAAAAGGTCTTGCAATTATCTAGTGCTAGCAATCTTGGTGTCATCTGAAAGGCAACATGTTCCCCTATCCATTCATATAAGTTTCATATCCATATTTGCAGTAGTTAGGGAAATAACTGCCAAAGGAAGTGCGAGTTCGTTTCCAACTGCCTCTTGTTTTTGCGGAATAATGGCTTCGTCTGCGCACTACCGGTCCTGATCCCTCGCGGAGAATGCTTCATATATTTGAGCATACAAGGTCTTACAATTATCTAAATGTAGCATTATTGGTGTCATATGAAAGGCAACATATTCCTCTATCCATTCATATAAGTTTCATATCCATATTTGGAGTAGTTAGGGAAATAGCTGCCAAAGGAAGTGCGAGTTCGTTTCCAACTGCCTCTTGTTTTTGCGGAATTATGGCTTCGTTGCGCTATACCGGTCCTTATCCCTCGCAGCCAATGCTTCATCTATCCCAGCATAAAAGGTCTTCAAATTATCTAAATGTAGCAATCTTGGTGTCATCTGAAAGGCCATTTGTTCGTCTATCCATTCATATAAGTTTCGTATCCATATTTGCAGTAGTTAGGGAAATAGCTGCCAAAAGAATTGCGAGTTCGTTTCGAACCGCCTTTTGTTTTTGCAGAACTATGGCTACGTCTGCCCTATACCGGTCTTTATCCCTCGCACTTAATGCTTCATCTATCCCAGCATAAAAAAGTCTTCAAATTATCTAAATGTAGCAATCTTGGTGTCATCTGAAAGGAAATTTATTCGTCTATCCATTCATTTAAGTTTCGTATCCATATTTGCATTAGTTAGGGAAATAGCTGCCAAAGGAAGTGCGAGTCCGTTTCGAACTGTCTCTTGTTTTTGCGGAATTATTGCTTCGTCTGCGCTATACCGGTTCTTATCCCTCGCGGAGAATGCTTCATATATTTGAGCATAAAAGGTCTTACAATTATCTAGTGCTAGCAATCTTGGTGTCATCTGAAAGGCAACATGTTCCCCTATCCATTCATATAAGTCTCATATCCATATTTGCATTAGTTAGGGAAAACCTGCCAAAGGACGTTCGAGTTCGTTTCCCACTGCATCCAATTTTTGCTGAATTATGGCTACGTCTGCCTTATACCGGTCCTTATCCCTTGTAGTCAATGCTTCATCTATCCAAGCATAAAGGGTCTTCAAATTATATAAATGTAGCAATTTTGGTGTCATCTGAAAGGCAACATATTCTTCTATCCATTCATATAAGTTTCACATCAATATTTGCAGTAGTTAGGGAAATAGCTGTCAAAGGAAGTGCGAGTTCGTTTCCAACCGCCTCTTGTTTTTGCTAAATTATGGCTACGTCTGCCCTATACCGGTCCTTATCCCTCGCACCCAATGCTTCATATATTTGGGCATAAAAGGTCTTGAAATTATCTACATCTAGCAATCTTGGTGTCATCTGAAAGGCAACATATTCTTCTATCCATTCATATAAGTTTTACATCAATGTTTGCAGTAGTTAGGGAAATAGCTGCCAAAGGAAGTGTGAGTTCGTTTCCAACCGCCTCTTGTTTTTGCTAAACTATGGCTACGTCTGCCCTATACCGGTCCTTATCCCTCGCACCCAATGCTTCATCTATCCCAGCATAAAAAAGTCTTCAAATTATCTAAATGTAGCAATCTTGGTGTCATCTGAAAGGCCATTTGTTCGTCTATCCATTCATATAAGTTTCACATCAATATTTGCAGTAGTTAGGGAAATAGCTGCCAAAGGAAGTGCGAGTTCGTTTCCCACTGCATCCAGTTTTTGCTGAATTATGGCTACGTCTGCCCTATACCGGTCCTTATCCCTCGCAGCCAATGCTTCATCTATCCCAGCATAAAAAGGTCTTCAAATTATCTAAATGTACCAATCTTGTTGTCATCTGAAAGGCAACATATTCCTCTATCCATTCATATAAGTTTCACATCAATATTTGCAGTAGTTAGGGAAATAGCTGCCAAAGGAAGTGCGAGTTCGTTTCCAACCGCCTCTTGTTTTTGCTAAATTATGGCTACGTCTGCCCCTTACCGGTCCTTATCCCTCGCACCCAATGCTTCATCTATCCCAGCATAAAAAAGTCTTCAAATTATCTAAATTTAGCAATCTTGGTGTCATATGAAAGGCAATTTGTTCGTCTATCCATTCATATAATTTTCACATCAATATTTGCAGTAGTTAGGGAAATAGCTGCAAAAGGAAGTGTAAGTTCGTTTCCAACTGCCTCTTGTTTTTGCGGAATTGTGGCTTCGTCTGCGCAATACCGGTCCTTATCCTTCGTAGCCAATGCTTCATCTATCGAAGCATAAAGGGTCTTCAAATTATATAAATGTACCAATCTCGGTGTCATCTGAAAGGCAACATATTCCTCTATTCATTCATATAAGTTTCACATCAATGTTTGCAGTAGTTAGGGAAATAGCTGTCAAAGGAAGTGCGAGTTCGTTTCCCACTGCATCCAGTTTTTGCTGAATTATGGCTACGTCTGCCCTATACCGGTCCTTATCCCTCGTAGTCAATGCTTCATCTATCCAAGCATAAAGGGTCTTCAAATCATATAAATGTAGCAATCTTGGTGTCATCTGAAAGGCAACATATTCCTCTATCCATTCATATAAGTTTCACATCAATATTTGCAGTAGTTAGGGAAATAGCTGCCAAAGGAAGTGCGAGTTCGTTTCCAACCGCCTCTTGTTTTTGCTAAATTATGGCTACGTCTGCCCTATACCGGTCCTTATCCCTCGCACCCAATGCTTCATCTATCCCAGCATAAAAAAGTCTTCAAACTATCTAAATTTAGCAATCTTGGTGTCATATGAAAGGCAATTTGTTCGTCTATCCATTCATGTAAGTTTCACATCAATATTTGCAGTAGTTAGGGAAATAGCTGCAAAAGGAAGTGCAAGTTCGTTTCCAACTGCCTCTTGTTTTTGCGGAATTGTGGCTTCGTCTGCGCAATACCGGTCCTTATCCTTCGTAGCCAATGCTTCATCTATCGAAGCATAAAGGGTCTTCAAATTATATAAATGTACCAATCTCGGTGTCATCTGAAAGGCAACATATTCCTCTATTCATTCATATAAGTTTCACATCAATATTTGCAGTAGTTAGGGAAATAGCTGCAAAAGGAAGTGCAAGTTCGTTTCCAACTGCCTCTTGTTTTTGCGGAATTGTGGCTTCGTCTGCGCAATACCGGTCCTTATCCTTCGTAGCCAATGCTTCATCTATCGAAGCATAAAGGGTCTTCAAATTATATAAATGTACCAATCTCGGTGTCATCTGAAAGGCAACATATTCCTCTATTCATTCATATAAGTTTCACATCAATGTTTGCAGTAGTTAGGGAAATAGCTGCCAAAGGAAGTGCGAGTTCGTTTCCAACTGCCTCTTGTTTTTGCGGAATTATGGCTTCGTCTGCGCTATACCGGTCCTTATCCCTCACCGAGAATGCTTCATATATTTGAGCATAAAAGGTCTAACAATTATCTAAATGTAGCATTATTGGTGTCATCTGAAAGGCAACATATTCCTCTATCCATTCATATAAGTTTTACGTCAATATTGGCAGTAGTTAGGGAAATAGCTTCCAAAGGAAGTGCGAGTTCGTTTCCAACCGCCTCTTGTTTTTGCTAAACTATGGCTACGTCTGCCCTATACCGGTCCTTATCCCTCGCACCCAATGCTTCATCTATCCCAGCATAAAAAAGTCTTCAAATTATCTAAATGTAGCAATCTTGGTGTCATCTGAAAGGCCATTTGTTCGTCTATCCATTCATATAAGTTTCACATCAATATTTGCAGTAGTTAGGGAAATAGCTGCCAAAGGAAGTGCGAGTTCGTTTCCCACTGCATCCAGTTTTTGCTGAATTATGGCTACGTCTGCCCTATACCGGTCCTTATCCCTCGTAGTCAATGCTTCATCTATCCAAGCATAAAGGGTCTTCAAATTATATAAATGTAGCAATCTTGGTGTCATCTGAAAGGCAACATATTCCTCTATCCATTCATATAAGTTTCACATCAATATTTGCAGTAGTTAGGGAAATAGCTGCCAAAGGAAGTGCGAGTTCGTTTCCAACCGCCTCTTGTTTTTGCTAAATTATGGCTACGTCTGCCCTATACCGGTCCTTATCCCTCGCACCCAATGCTTCATCTATCCCAGCATAAAAAAGTCTTCAAATTATCTAAATTTAGCAATCTTGGTGTCATATGAAAGGCAATTTGTTCGTCTATCCATTCATATAAGTTTCACATCAATATTTGCAGTAGTTAGGGAAATAGCTGCAAAAGGAAGTGTAAGTTCGTTTCCAACTGCCTCTTGTTTTTGCGGAATTGTGGCTTCGTCTGCGCAATACCGGTCCTTATCCTTCGTAGCCAATGCTTCATCTATCGAAGCATAAAGGGTCTTCAAATTATATAAATGTACCAATCTCGGTGTCATCTGAAAGGCAACATATTCCTCTATTCATTCATATAAGTTTTTACATCAATGTTTGCAGTAGTTAGGGAAATAGCTGTCAAAGGAAGTGCGAGTTCGTTTCCCACTGCATCCAGTTTTTGCTGAATTATGGCTACGTCTGCCCTATACCGGTCCTTATCCCTCGTAGTCAATGCTTCATCTATCCAAGCATAAAGGGTCTTCAAATCATATAAATGTAGCAATCTTGGTGTCATCTGAAAGGCAACATATTCCTCTATCCATTCATATAAGTTTCACATCAATATTTGCAGTAGTTAGGGAAATAGCTGCCAAAGGAAGTGCGAGTTCGTTTCCAACCGCCTCTTGTTTTTGCGGAATTATGGCTTCGTCTGCGCAATACCGGTCCTTATCCTTCGTAGCCAATGCTTCATCTATCGAAGCATAAAGGGTCTTCAAATTATATAAATGTACCAATCTCGGTGTCATCTGAAAGGCAACATATTCCTCTATTCATTCATATAAGTTTCACATCAATATTTGCAGTAGTTAGGGAAATAGCTGCAAAAGGAAGTGCAAGTTCGTTTCCAACTGCCTCTTGTTTTTGCGGAATTGTGGCTTCGTCTGCGCAATACCGGTCCTTATCCTTCGTAGCCAATGCTTCATCTATCGAAGCATAAAGGGTCTTCAAATTATATAAATGTACCAATCTCGGTGTCATCTGAAAGGCAACATATTCCTCTATTCATTCATATAAGTTTCACATCAATGTTTGCAGTAGTTAGGGAAATAGCTGCCAAAGGAAGTGCGAGTTCGTTTCCAACTGCCTCTTGTTTTTGCGGAATTATGGCTTCGTCTGCGCTATACCGGTCCTTATCCCTCACCGAGAATGCTTCATATATTTGAGCATAAAAGGTCTAACAATTATCTAAATGTAGCATTATTGGTGTCATCTGAAAGGCAACATATTCCTCTATCCATTCATATAAGTTTCACATCAATATTTGCAGTAGTTAGGGAAATAGCTGCCAAAGGAAGTGCGAGTTCGTTTCCAACTGCCTCTTGTTTTTGCTGAATTATGGCTACGTCTGCCCTATACCGGTCCTTATCCCTCGCACCCAATGCTTCATCTATCCCAGCATAAAAAAGTCTTCCAATTATCTAAATGTAGCAAGATTGGTGTCATCTGAAAGGCCATTTGTTTGTCTATCCATTCATATAAGTTTCACATCAATATTTGCAGTAGTTAGGGAAATAGCTGCCAAAGGAAGTGCGAGTTCGTTTCCCACTGCATCCAGTTTTTACTGAATATGGCTACGTCTGCCCTATACCGGTCCTTATCCCTCGTAGTCAATGCTTCATCTATCCAAGCATAAAGGGTCTTCAAATTATATAAATGTAGCAATCTTGGTGTCATCTGAAAGGCAACATATTCCTCTATCCATTCATATAAGTTTCACATCAATATTTGCAGTAGTTAGGGAAATAGCTGCCAAAGGAAGTGCGAGTTCGTTTCCAACCGCCTCTTGTTTTTGCTAAATTATGGCTACGTCTGCCCTATACCGGTCCTTATCCCTCGCACCCAATGCTTCATATATTTGAGCAGAAAAGGTCTTGAAATTATCTAAATGTAGCAATCTTGGTGTCATCTGAAAGGCCATTTGTTCGTCTATCCATTCATATAAGTTTCGTATCCATATTTGCAGTAGTTAGGGAAATAGCTGCCAAAAGAAGTGCGAGTTCGTTTCCAACTGTCTCTTGTTTTTGCAGAATTATGGCTTCGTCTGCGCTATACCGGTCCTTATCCCTCGCAGCCAATGCTTCATCTATCCCAGCATAAAAGGTCGTAAAATTATCTAAATGTAGCAATCTCGGTGTCATCTGAAACGTGATTTGTTTGTCTATCCATTCATATAAGTTTCGTATCCGTATTTGCAGTAGTTAGGGAAATAACTGCCAAAGGAAGTGCAAGTTCGTTTCCAACTGCCTCTTGTTTTTGCTAAATTATGGCTACGTCTGCCCTTTACCGGTCCTTATCCCTCGCACCCAATGCTTCATCTATCCAAGCATAAAGGGTCTTCAAATTATATAAATGTAGCAATTTTGGTGTCATCTGAAAGGCAACATATTCCTCTATCCATTCATATAAGTTTCACATCAATATTTGCAGTAGTTAGGGAAATAGCTGCCCAAACAAGTGCAAGTTTGTTTCCAACTGTCTCTTGTTTTTGCGGAATTATGGCTTTGCGTGCGCTATACCGGTCCTTATCCGTCGCGGAGAATGCTTCATATATTTGAGCATAAAAGGTCTTACAATTATCTAAATTTAGCATTATTGGTGTCATATGAAAGGCAACATATTCCTCTATTCATTCATATAAGTTTCACGTCAATATTTGCAGTAGTTAGGGAAATAGCTGCCAAAGGAAGTGCGAGTTCGTTTCCAACCGCCTCTTGTTTTTGCTAAATTATGGCTACGTCTGCCCTATACCGGTCCTTATCCCTCGCACCCAATGCTTCATCTATCGAAGCATAAAGGGTCTTCAAATTATATAAATGTACCAATCTCGGTGTCATCTGAAAGGCAACATATTCCTCTATTCATTCATATAAGTTTCACATCAATGTTTGCAGTAGTTAGGGAAATAGCTGTCAAAGGAAGTGCGAGTTCGTTCCTCCCCCCTCCCCCCCTCCACTGCATCCAGTTTTTGCTGAATTATGGCTACGTCTGCCCTATACCGGTCCTTATCCCTCGTAGTCAATGCTTCATCTATCCAAGCATAAAGGGTCTTCAAATCATATAAATGTAGCAATCTTGGTGTCATCTGAAAGGCAACATATTCCTCTATCCATTCATATAAGTTTCACATCAATATTTGCAGTAGTTAGGGAAATAGCTGCCAAAGGAAGTGCGAGTTCGTTTCCAACCGCCTCTTGTTTTTGCTAAATTATGGCTACGTCTGCCCTATACCGGTCCTTATCCCTCGCACCCAATGCTTCATCTATCCCAGCATAAAAAAGTCTTCAAATTATCTAAAATTAGCAATCTTGGTGTCATATGAAAGGCAATTTGTTCGTCTATCCATTTATATAAGTTTCACATCAATATTTGCAGTAGTTAGGGAAATAGCTGCAAAAGGAAGTGCAAGTTCGTTTCCAACTGCCTCTTGTTTTTGCGGAATTGTGGCTTCGTCTGCGCAATACCGGTCCTTATCCTTCGTAGCCAATGCTTCATCTATCGAAGCATAAAGGGTCTTCAAATTATATAAATGTACCAATCTCGGTGTCATCTGAAAGGCAACATATTCCTCTATTCATTCATATAAGTTTCACATCAATGTTTGCAGTAGTTAGGGAAATAGCTGCCAAAGGAAGTGCGAGTTCGTTTCCAACTGCCTCTTGTTTTTGCGGAATTATGGCTTCGTCTGCGCTATACCGGTCCTTATCCCTCACCGAGAATGCTTCATATATTTGAGCATAAAAGGTCTAACAATTATCTAAATGTAGCATTATTGGTGTCATCTGAAAGGCAACATATTCCTCTATCCATTCATATAAGTTTTACGTCAATATTGGCAGTAGTTAGGGAAATAGCTTCCAAAGGAAGTGCGAGTTCGTTTCCAACCGCCTCTTGTTTTTGCTAAACTATGGCTACGTCTGCCCTATACCGGTCCTTATCCCTCGCACCCAATGCTTCATCTATCCCAGCATAAAAAAGTCTTCAAATTATCTAAATGTAGCAATCTTGGTGTCATCTGAAAGGCCATTTGTTCGTCTATCCATTCATTTAAGTTTCACATCAATATTTGCAGTAGTTAGGGAAATAGCTGCCAAAGGAAGTGCGAGTTCGTTTCCCACTGCATCCAGTTTTTGCTGAATTATGGCTACGTCTGCCCTATACCGGTCCTTATCCCTCGTAGTCAATGCTTCATCTATCCAAGCATAAAGGGTCTTCAAATTATATAAATGTAGCAATCTTGGTGTCATCTGAAAGGCAACATATTCCTCTATCCATTCATATAAGTTTCACATCAATATTTGCAGTAGTTAGGGAAATAGCTGCCAAAGGAAGTGCGAGTTCGTTTCCAACCGCCTCTTGTTTTTGCTAAATTATGGCTACGTCTGCCCTATACCGGTCCTTATCCCTCGCACCCAATGCTTCATCTATCCCAGCATAAAAAAGTCTTCAAACTATCTAAATTTAGCAATCTTGGTGTCATATGAAAGGCAATTTGTTCGTCTATCCATTCATATAATTTTCACATCAATATTTGCAGTAGTTAGGGAAATAGCTGCAAAAGGAAGTGTAAGTTCGTTTCCAACTGCCTCTTGTTTTTGCGGAATTGTGGCTTCGTCTGCGCAATACCGGTCCTTATCCTTCGTAGCCAATGCTTCATCTATCGAAGCATAAAGGGTCTTCAAATTATATAAATGTACCAATCTCGGTGTCATCTGAAAGGCAACATATTCCTCTATTCATTCATATAAGTTTCACATCAATGTTTGCAGTAGTTAGGGAAATAGCTGTCAAAGGAAGTGCGAGTTCGTTTCCCACTGCATCCAGTTTTTGCTGAATTATGGCTACGTCTGCCCTATACCGGTCCTTATCCCTCGTAGTCAATGCTTCATCTATCCAAGCATAAAGGGTCTTCAAATCATATAAATGTAGCAATCTTGGTGTCATCTGAAAGGCAACATATTCCTCTATCCGTTCATATCAGTTTCACATCAATATTTGCAGTAGTTAGGGAAATAGCTGCCAAAGGAAGTGCGAGTTCGTTTCCAACCGCCTCTTGTTTTTGCTAAATTATGGCTACGTCTGCCCTATACCGGTCCTTATCCCTCGCACCCAATGCTTCATCTATCCCAGCATAAAAAAGTCTTCAAATTATCTAAATTTAGCAATCTTGGTGTCATATGAAAGGCAATTTGTTCGTCTATCCATTCATATAAGTTTCACATCAATATTTGCAGTAGTTAGGGAAATAGCTGCAAAAGGAAGTGCAAGTTCGTTTCCAACTGCCTCTTGTTTTTGCGGAATTGTGGCTTCGTCTGCGCAATACCGGTCCTTATCCTTCGTAGCCAATGCTTCATCTATCGAAGCATAAAGGGTCTTCAAATTATATAAATGTACCAATCTCGGTGTCATCTGAAAGGCAACATATTCCTCTATTCATTCATATAAGTTTCACATCAATATTTGCAGTAGTTAGGGAAATAGCTGCAAAAGGAAGTGCAAGTTCGTTTCCAACTGCCTCTTGTTTTTGCGGAATTGTGGCTTCGTCTGCGCAATACCGGTCCTTATTCTTCGTAGCCAATGCTTCATCTATCGAAGCATAAAGGGTCTTCAAATTATATAAATGTACCAATCTCGGTGTCATCTGAAAGGCAACATATTCCTCTATTCATTCATATAAGTTTCACATCAATGTTTGCAGTAGTTAGGGAAATAGCTGCCAAAGGAAGTGCGAGTTCGTTTCCAACTGCCTCTTGTTTTTGCGGAATTATGGCTTCGTCTGCGCTATACCGGTCCTTATCCCTCACCGAGAATGCTTCATATATTTGAGCATAAAAGGTCTAACAATTATCTAAATGTAGCATTATTGGTGTCATCTGAAAGGCAACATATTCCTCTATCCATTCATATAAGTTTTACGTCAATATTGGCAGTAGTTAGGGAAATAGCTGCAAAAGGAAGTGCGTGTTCGTTTCCAACCGCCTCTTGTTTTTGCTAAATTATGGCTACGTCTGCCCTATACCGGTCCTTATCCCTCACAGCCAATGCTTCATCTATCCCAGCATAAAAAAGTCTTGAAATTATCTAAATGTAGCAGTCTTGGTGTCATCTGAAAGGCCATTTGTTCGTCTATCAATTCATATAAGTTTTACATCAATATTTGCAGTAGTTAGGGAAATAGCTGCCAAAGGAAGTGCGAGTTCGTTTCCCACTGCATCCAGTTTTTGCTGAATTATGGCTACGTCTGCCCTATACCGGTCCTTATCCCTCGTAGTCAATGCTTCATCTATCCAAGCATAAAGGGTCTTCAAATTATATAATTGTAGCAATCTTGGTGTCATCTGAAAGGCAACATATTCCTCTATCCATTCATATACGTTTCACATCAATATTTGCAGTAGTTAGGGAAATAGCTGCCAAAGGAAGTGCGAGTTCGTTTCCAACCGCCTCTTGTTTTTGCTAAATTATGGCTACGTCTGCCCTATACCGGTCCTTATCCCTCGCACCCAATGCTTCATATATTTGAGCAGAAAAGGTCTTGAAATTATCTAAATGTAGCAATCTTGGTGTCATCTGAAAGGCCATTTGTTCGTCTATCCATTCATATAAGTTTCGTATCCGTATTTGCAGTAGTTAGGGAAATAGCTGCCAAAGGAAGTGCGAGTTCGTTTCCAACTGTCTCTTGTTTTTGCAGAATTGTGGCTTTGTCTGCGCTATACCGGTCCTTATCCCTCGCAGCCAATGCTTCATCTAGCCCAGCATAAAAAGTCCTAAAATTATCTAAATGTAGCAATCTCGGTGTCATCTGAAACGTGATTTGTTCGTTTATCCATTCATATAAGTTTCGTATCCGTATTTGCAGTAGTTAGGGAAATAGCTGCAAAAGGAAGTGCAATTTCGTTTCCAACTGCCTCTTGTTTTTGCGGAATTGTGGCTTCGTCTGCGCAATACCGGTCCTTATCCTTCGTAGCCAATGCTTCATCTATCGAAGCATAAAGGGTCTTCAAATTATATAAATGTACCAATCTCGGTGTCATCTGAAAGGCAACATATTCCTCTATCAATTCATATAAGTTTCACATCCATATTTGCAGTAGTTATGGAAATAGCTGCCCAAACAAGTGCAAGTTTGTTTCCAACTGTCTCTTGTTTTTGCGGAATTATGGCTTTGCGTGCGCTATACCGGTCCTTATCCGTCGCGGAGAATGCTTCATATATTTGAGCATAAAAGGTCTTACAATTATCTAAATTTAGCATTATTGGTGTCATATGAAAGGCAACATATTCCTCTATTCATTCATATAAGTTTCACATCAATATTTGCAGTAGTTAGGGAAATAGCTGCCAAAGGAAGTGCGAGTTCGTTTCCAACCGCCTCTTGTTTTTGCTAAATTATGGCTACGTCTGCCCTATACCGGTCCTTATCCCTCGCACCCAATGCTTCATCTATCCCAGCATAAAAAAGTCTTCAAATTATCTAAATTTGGCAATCTTGGTGTCATCTGAAAGGCCATTTGTTCGTCTATCCATTCATATAAGTTTCACATCAATATTTGCAGTAGTTAGGGAAATAGCTGCCAAAGGAAGAGCGAGTCCGTTTCGAACTGCCTGTTGTTTTTGCGGAATTATGGCTTCGTCTGCGCTATACTGGTCCTTATCCGTCGCAGAGAATGCTTCATGTATTTGAGCATAAAAAGTCTTACAATTATCTAGAGCTAGCAATCTTGGTGTTATCTGAAAGGCAACATATTCCTCTATCCATACATATAAGTTTCATATCAATATTTGCAGTATTTAGCGAAATAGCTTCCAAAGGAAGTGCGAGTTTGTTTCCAACTGCCTGCTGTTTTTGCGGAATTGGGGCTTCGTCTGCCCTATACCGGTCATTATCCCTCGCACCAAATGCTTCATATAATTCGGCATAAAAGGTCTTACAATTATCTAGATCTAGCAATCTTGGTGTCATCTGAAAGGCCATTTGTTTCTCTATCCATTCATTTAAGTTTCGTATCCATATTTGCATTAGTTAGGGAAATAACTGCCAAAGGAAGTGCGAGTTCGTTTCCAACTGCCTCTTGTTTTTGTGGAATTATGGCTTCGCGTGCGCTATACCGGTCCTTATCCCTCGCCGAGAATGCTTCATATATTTGAGCATAAAAGGTCTAACAATTATCTAAATGTAGCATTATTGGTGTCATATGAAAGGCAACATATTCCTCTATCCATTCATATAAGTTTCACATCAATATTTGCAGTAGTTAGGGAAATATCTGCCAAAGGAAGTGCGAGTTCGTTTCCAACTGTCTCTTGTTTTTGCGGAATTGTGGCTTTGTCTGCGCTATACCGGTCCTTATCCCTCGCAGCCAATGCTTCATCTATCCCAGCATAAAAGGTCGTAAAATTATCTAAATGTAGCAATCTTGGTGTCATCTGAAACGTGATTTGTTCGTCTATCCATTCATATAAGTTTCGTATCCGTATTTGCAGTAGTTAGGGAAATAGCTGCCAAAAGAAGTGCGAGTTCGTTTCCAACCGCCTGTTGTTTTTGCTAAATTATGGCTACGTCTGCCCTATACCGGTCCTTATCCATCACAGCCAATGCTTCATCTATCCCAGCATAAAAAAGTCTTCAAATTATCTAAATGTAGCAATCTTGGTGTCATCTTAAAGGCCATTTGTTCGTCTATCCATTCATATAAGTTTCGTATCCATATTTGCAGTAGTTAGGGAAATAGCTGCCAAAACAAGTGCAAATTTGTTTCCAACTGTCTCTTGTTTTTGCGGAATTATGGCTTTGCGTGCGCTATACCGGTTCTTATCCCTCGCGGAGAATGCTTCATATATTTGAGCATAAAAGGTCTTACAATTATCTAAATTTAGCATTATTGGTGTTATATGAAAGTAAACATATTCCTCTATTCATTCATATAAGTTTCACATTAATATTTGCAGTAGTTAGGGAAATAGCTGCCAAAGGAAGTGCGAGTTCGTTTCCCACTGCATCCAGTTTTTGTTGAATTATGGCTACGTCTGCCCTATACCGGTCCTTATACCTGGCACCCAATGCTTTATATATTTGAGCATAAAAGGTCTTCAAATTATCTACATCTAGCAATCTTGGTGTCATCTGAAAGGCAACATATTCCTCTATCCATTCATATAAGTTTCACATGAATATTTGCAGTAGTTAGGGATATAGCTGTCAAAGGATGTGCGAGTTCGTTTCCAACCGCCTGTTGTTTTTGCTAAATTATGGCTACGTCTGCCCTATACCGGTCCTTATCCCTCGCACCCAATGCTTCATCTATCCCAGCATAAAAAAGTCTTCAAATTACCTAAATGTAGCAATCTTGGTGTCATCTGAAAGGCTATTTGTTTGTCTATCTATTCATATAAGTTTCACATCTATATTTGCAGTAGTTCGTGAAATAGCTGCCAAAGGAAGTGCAAGTTCGTTTCCAACCACCTTTTGTTTTTGCTAAATTATGGCTACGTCTGCGCTATACCGGTCTTTATTCCTCGCAGCCAATGCTTCATCTATCCCAGCATAAAAGGTCGTAAAATTATCTAAATGTACCAAACGTGGTGTCATCTGAAAGGCCATTTGTTCGTCTATCCATTCATTTAAGTTTCGTATCCATATTTGCAGTAGTTAGGGAAATAGCTGCCAAAAGAAGTGCAAGTTTGTTTCCAACTGTCTCTTGTTTTTGCGGAATTATGGCTTTGCGTGCGCTCTACCGGTCCTTATACCTTGCGGAGAATGCTTCATATATTTCAGCATAAAAGGTCTTACAATTATCTAAATTTAGCATTATTGGTGTCATATGAAAGGCAACATATTCCTCTCTTCATTCATATAAGGTTTACATCAATATTTGCAGTATTTAGGGAAATAGCTGCCAAAGGAAGTGCGAGTTCGTTTCCAACTGCCTCTTGTTTTTGCGGAATCATGGCTTCGTCTGCGCTATACCGGTCCTTATCCCTCGTAGCCAATGCTTCATC